>NW_010322551.1:42735-75735 GCF_000700745.2 Antrostomus carolinensis
CCAGGCTTTACAAAGGGTTTTAGTGGGTTTCACAAAGATGTCTGCTCAACAGGACCAGCGGTCCTTCCAGCCTGAGGTAGCTGGGCACATGGAAACATCACTTCATCCTGCCATCTCCATTGCACAGTGCACAGAGCGGCATCTCCCCAGATCTCAATGGGAAGTCCACCAAGGGCAAAGCTCTCCTGGAGTTTTTTTTGGAGGGAAGTTATCGCTCTCCCCTATCCCCTTCCCTTCCCTCTGCTCAGTCATGGCAGCGTGATTCAGCTCAAGCTCGTGCTCCCTGAGAAACTTCAAGGTCCCTCGCAGATGTTTGGTAACACATCAACGGCACGGCCCAACACGATGTCATGAAATTCCCCCCCAATCTCCCCCAGACATTACCTAATTGATAAAGTGGCCGCCCCGTGCCACAGCAGCTCCCTCCCCAGCTCGTGCGACACAGCTGGGCTCTGTTCCCTTTCGCCATGACATCATGCCGGCACTCGCCGCCCATGCATCATGTTGCCTGCAAGCTTCCTCTTCCACCCCAGATAAACACGGCTGAGACAAACTGCCTCAGCAAT
Source organism: Antrostomus carolinensis (assembly GCF_000700745.2). NCBI lineage: Eukaryota > Metazoa > Chordata > Aves > Caprimulgiformes > Caprimulgidae > Antrostomus > Antrostomus carolinensis. The sequence goes on from NW_010322551.1 coordinate 43,302, forward strand.
ACAAGGGGAAAAAAAAAATTAAATTAAAAACCCCACAACATTCTGCAGCTCCTGCCCCAAGCCCTCGTTCCTGCCTGGGTCACGGGTGAGAGCCGTTGGCTGGAGACTCGGATGTGGTGCCCATCTGCAGTGGCCTCTAGCCTCCTGCTGTTTGTGAGCAAAATCTAAAGAGGGAAAAGCCTCAAAATCATAGAATCATAGAACGTTGTGAGTTGATGCAAAGGTTTCTGCTATACCTTCCAGACACAAACACCAAAGTTACTCACTTACACAAGTGCGTACAAGTCAGCGGTGTTTCTGCGGGGTCAAGTATTTGACCAAATGAGACCATCAGGCTCAAACTGCCAAAAATCTGGCATAATTTGGTTGGCAGGGCTAGAGCTCAGTTTGCAATAAGTTTGTCTTACTGTGTGCTGCACCTAATGTGGAACTAGAAAACAACGATGTGCACAGAGAAAAATGTGCGCAAGTAGGTTTAGCAGCAAAAAAGCCATTTTCTTATTTTCTTTTTAGCAGCTTTTGATTTGAAATTGCTCCAAATGTTGCCCCCCTATATATATATATTTTACAACATCTTCTTGTAGTATAGCCTCCCCCATGATTTGAAAGCTAGATTCAGAGCCATCCTTCACTGTCTAGCCTATAGATCTGTCATGAAAAAGATAGCTGTGAATTCCTTAGCATCCTTATCGATAGTGGGTCTTAGCAAAGTTTTCACACAGATTTAATTACTGAAGCTTGTAATTAGACACTGATCAAAATTATCTATAAAACCCTGTGGAATTTAGCAAGTAAGGTCAGAAAAAAGGATCCAAATATCTGAAAAATTTTCTTTTCTCAATTATATATATTTACAAAAGGAACTTAATTTTTTTAAAAAGTTGGATTTCTATTTAAAATATCTTTTTGTTTCAAAATCACACACACTTTTTTTCAGTTGCAAAAGAATCCCCCTAAAAATCATGCAATATAACCCCAAATATGTATACTGGTGCATGTGCACGCACACATGTGTGAGCATGTAGAGAGACACACAGAGAAAGTGGGAGAGAACCCACAAAGAAAACTAGCTCCTTTTTATTTAAGTCAAAACTAAGCCTGAAAAATTTTTCCTTCTGTTTTCTTAGTTCAAACATCAAACAGAAAAAAACGGAGGTCAACTATTCACTCGTAACGCTCACACACAATATCCTTTACTTCCCCTCCTGCTGGAAAACCCACACTCAACATCCAGGCTCCAAGGTCTAAATCTGTATCTCTGAAACACAGGAAATAGTAAATTTTTGAGCCTAAAAGAAAAAAAAAAAAAAAAAAAGAATAACAACTGAGGTTCTCTCCTGTAAACGCTGATTGTGTAATTAATGCCCACACATTAATTACAGGTATTAAGTGCCACATAATTAATACAGGGCGCTGTGGGGTTTTGTGGGATGTTTAATGAACTGGTTGCTCAGTCGCCGTAACATTCCTCATTCTGCAGTCTGGCTGCAGCAAGCGAAGCAGCTCTGCATCCAGGGCTGGGCTGCCAGTGTTTCTCTTGCCTCCTTACAAGAGCGAGGACTGGAGCTGGAGCTCGGGGTTGGACTGCTGTAGGCGAGCTGGCAATTATGTTTTCCTCATTAATTTAGATGAGATCTGAGTAAGAAATTCTTTCCTGTGACGGTGGTCAGACACTGGAACAGGCTGCCCAGAGAAGCTGTGGCTGCTCCTCCCTGGAAATGTTCAAGGCCAGGTTGGATGAGGCTTTGAGCAACCTGGTCTAGTGGAAGGTGTCCCTGCTGATGGCAGGGGGGTTGGAACTGGATGAGCTTTAAGGTCTTTTCCAACCCAAACCATTCTATGATTCTATGAATTAATCCTTTCTAGTGCAAGGAAAATGTGTAGCTGTAGATCTGGGTTGCTTCAAAGGACCCACTGATGCTCAGCCATACCTGTGGGGTGCAGGATCCAACCCAAAAGCCTGCAAAGCCCACTGACATGAGAGCATCTGCTCGCATCTTAAACCCCTGGCTGTTATCTCTCTCACTACAGGAACAGATGAGATAGATACAAACAAGATTTTATTTTTCTCCTCTCTCTCTCACTCGAGGAGAACATGGCCATAACTCCACTGAGAATAAACAACCCCACAGCTAATCTTCCCATTCTCCAGGACAGTTTGTTGAAATTAGTGAAAGGATGCAGACGTTGCGCAGACTGCTTGATAAGAGTTATAAGCGCTGGTTTGTTATTATTAAAGAGAGGGAGCATAACTTTGCTGTCTCCAATGACTTTAAAACACAACATTCTCCCTCCCAGCTATCTTCCCTACCTACTCTATTTACATTAAATAGATGCGTGAGTAAGTGTGGGGATGTGCATATGGAAGGAAAATAAATGGCTTCCAAGGGGAGGATGTTTTGTCTATTGTATACATTTTTTGAGGATGCGGCAATATAAACCACAAAATCAAAAATGAGGACAACTCAGAAAGCACGACCAGAACTCAGAAAAAACAAACAAACAAACAAACAAACAACCCAGAAGAGCCTGGGTGTATGGGTAGTTAATTTTCATAGAATCACAGAATTGTTTGGTTGGAAAAGACCTTCGAGATCATCCAGTACAACCATACCTATCCACCACTAAACCTTATCTCTAAGCACCTCATCTACCTGTCTTTTAAATACCTCCAGGGATGGAGACTCAACCACCTCCCCAGGCAGCCCGTTCCAGTGCCTGGTAACCCTTTGAGTGAATAAATTTTTCCCAACATCCAATCTGTACCTTCCTTGGCACAACTTGAGGCCATTTCCTCTTGTCCTACTGCTTGTTATTTGGGAGAAAAGACACACACCCGCCTCGCTACTACCACCTTTCAGGTAGTTGTAGAGAGTGAGAAGGTCTCCCCTCAGCATGGATTCCAATAAGGAAATACAGGTATTGGTTAACAACGTGCATCTAGTCTCACCCAAGCTTGCACGTTGATCTTGATGTCATTAATGTTATAGGTAATTTCATCTTGTGAAATTTTCTGGGGTGCTACTGGTGCTGACAGTGGGTGCTGGGTATGTGAGCAGTGGTGTGATCCATTTTCTGCAGCTGTCTGCAGGGTGAGATACGTGACACCTATTTAGGCTGCAGCTGCTCTGAGGCAAACCGAGAGACTGTCTCTATACTCTGTATCACCCCAAGCGCCGCAGGATCCCTGACTGAGGCTCCTCGGAGCTGAGGTAACAGAGATAAGGGGCTGTCGACATCTCTGTCAGCTAGAATAGATCTAAGTGGAAAAATCCTTGGGCTAAAGTTGATCTGGCACTTGCTGAATGTGCAGGGAAAGTAAAAAGATGGAGGGCAGCGACCAACAATGGGGGGAGATAAAAAGTAGGATTTTCCATATCTGATTTCACAGACCCTTGATGGCTTTTTTTTTCTTTCCCATTGGCTTGTCAGTGATTTTGCTACATTTATTTATACCTTAAAGAAGCAACTCTACCCCTGCCATTTCTCCTTCGACCAAATAGCACCTAAAAAGAACTTTATGTTGTTGTTAAAATTACAACATGTAATTGTTGTAGTTTTCATTCATTGTTAAATGAATGAACATTCATTGTTGAATGAAGCACCAATTCATTACAAGGGCTTTATTAACTATGGCTATGTTTTTACATATAACTTTGGGTAGAGATTATTCCAATTTAAGCAAATTCAATACCAATTGTAACTTCAGTGCAGTTGAAGTTACAAAAAAAAAAAAAAAAAAAATCAATCTGTAACATAAGAGTGAAAACAACATAATGACATGAAATTTTAAGAAGAATATATCTGAATGGCAAAAGATTTGGTGCAAAAATCAAGCAGAGACTTGTCTGCCTTCAAAATTTATAGTCAATGGAGTGTGTATAAATCTGTAACGGCTGTTATTATTAAAGATGTATAAAATTTCTGAAAAATACATATTCTGTCCAGCAGATCATTTGCAAAAATAGTTCAGCGCAGACTTTGTAACCGCACACTTCTGTGTGGTTTTTGCTGGTACGGCAGCGAGGGAGCTGGACGGCAAGCACTGCACACAAACCAGCAACACGGTATTTCTTACTATGTCACACTGAAAACTATTATTTTCTTATTATTATTTGTTTGCTTTCTAAAAGGTAAACATGAAAACAATGCAGCCTGAATTGTATGGGGTTTGACTTTATATGTAAAAAAGAAAAATGATAGACAGCTGACGGATATTAATTCTCCACTTTCTGGAAAGCAACGCAGGTTGTCTAGCAATCGAGTGTATGAATCCTGCCACAATTCCTGGTATTTCACTTTATGAGCTTTTTTTTTTCCCATTATTTCTTTAGTATATTCTAAAATAGTTATATCACACAGGCAGGACAGCTTGGGCCAAGTCCTGTATGCTTTTTAAAGAGGCTGGCTATAGCCTTCTGTAGGTACCATAGAAATACACGTAGGTGTGTGCACGGGCATATACATATTTACATGTCTTTGTGTGTATACACATGTAGTGTGAGCATATACACACAGACCCACATGCATCATCTATTTTATTCTGCAATATTTAAACAATTTATTTGTAATAACAGAAAGGAGGGCTGTGATGTGCTATTTCCTTTCTGTGCAAAATAAGCTCCAACGGTTGGCTTTTTAAATTTTGCTTTTGTAGTGCTAGTTGCTTGCAAGTGTTGTCATCTCATAGAACCATACAACTGGTGATATACCTTCAGCGTAGCACACTTGCTAACCCTGTCACTTTTGTATGCCATGCAATCATGTGTTAGTAATCAGAGATCCATGGACCTGGCAAGAAAATCACTCTCTTTCCAGCTGTTCTGTCCTTTTACTGGCATCACATTTGGAGAGCAAACTGTAAATAATAAGGAGTTGATGAAGCTTCCATAGCTAGCAAATTTCCAACTTCAAAAGCTTTTCTGCTTCTGAAGTTAATGGTTGACTTCCCTCTGGGTTCACTTTTCAAGCTTTTACTATATGGTCCATTCTAGACCATTAATAACTATCAGTGTTTGTGGCTATCATACAAGGGCTCAAAAACATATGCCCATTCTTCATGGTTTAGAGTTGCAGATCACAAGTGTGTTCGTAGTAAAAGGCTAAATGTGTGTTTCACAGCAAAGCTTTTCATGTTACAAAACCACTCTCAGACTTAGAAGATGCAACAATCCTCCTTTTTCAAGAATTGCTGGAGATTTCTGGATGTTTATGGACATTTAATAAGAGACGAATGCACCCGGAATCTGTGATAATCAAGCCCTTTCAGGTACAAATACCCTCTTTAGTATTTAAGCTCTGGGGCCAAAGTTGTAGGAGCCAATGGACCTTCTGTGTGAAGATCTACTCTCCACTCAATGGGACATGCACAACCAAACTGGCAATGAGGCAGCAACCATCAGCTACATCTCTTTCTTTGCTGCATGCAAAGCAGTCTGTCAGGTTAAAGAAGAAGGTGGGTAGGGAAGAATTTGAAGACCACTGGCGATGGTGTTGAAAGATTATCCACTCTGGAAGAGTAGGATTTTGTAGCAAGGCATAATATAGCCCACTATTTAAACTCCAGATGCATAGTCATTGAAACCATTGACTTCACATTCAAGTATCAAGTTTCTAAAATAATATCAGCAATATTTCTAAAACAACAACTACATCCCTAAAGAAGAAAGCAATAACTTTTTTTTTTTAAGTTATCAGACACCACTAAGTATTCCACTTCAGAGCTACGAACTATGAAACGTGACCACATCACAGAATCACAGAACCACCGAGGTTGGCAGGGCCTTTGAGATCATGAGGTCTGCCTCTGCAGCTCAAGCAGGGTCAGCTAGAGCTGGCTGCCCAGGATTGTATCCAGTTGGGTTTTGCATATCTCCAAGGATGGAGACTCCACAACCTCTCTGGTCAGCCTGTGCCAGTGCTCAGTCACCCTCATGGTGAAAAGTTTTTCCTGATGTTCAGAAGGAACCTCTTGTGTTTTAGTGTGTGCCCATCACCTCTGGTCCTGTCACTGGGCACCACTGAAAAGAACCTGACTCTGTCTTCTGCATTCCCTCCTGTCAGGTATTTATACGCATCAAAGAGAACCCTCAAAGCTACTCTTCTCCAGACTGCACAGTCCCAGCTCTCTCAGGCTTTCCTTATATGTGAGGTGCTACTGTTCCTTAGTTGTCCTTGTGGCCCTTTAGACTCTCTCCAGTACGTCTGTGTCTCGCTTGTTTTGGGGTGGGTCCAGAAATGGACCCAGGACTCCAGTTCTGGCCTCATCAGAGCTGAGTAGAGGGAAAGGATCACATGCTAATGGCCTTCTTTGTTCTGAGGGTACATTGCTGGCTGGCTCATGGCCAGCTCGTTGTCCAGGAGGACTCCATGGTCCTTCTCTGCAGAGCTGCTTTCCAGCCAGTTGCCCCCCAGCACGTACTGGTACATAACTTCTCTCCATTGTAGATGGATTAGATCAGAAGGAGAGTGCCACCTCCTGTGTACCAGGTAGCAGCTTGCTGCATCGACTACAATGCATCACTGAGGACAATGTAGAGAGAGGTACCATGTGGAGAGATGACCTTGCCCACACTGAACATGGTGGGCAACATCCTGCTCATTGACAACAGAAGTCAATCAAAAGTAAATCCATCCTGGAAACCAAAGTCTTCCTTTCATCATTGATTGATCTTTGACGAAGAACAGCAAAAGGACAAAGGCAAATAACAATCTCACCCTGCAATGTTCTTACAGTGGATACAGCCTTTAAAAGCGAGATCACCCGTGAGCTAAGATGAGGGCTGGCCCTGCAGGCACAAAATAGGAGAAACTCGGTCCCTGTCCTGAAGTCTTACTACCAAAGTATCAAGACAGTTCGACATCTGAGCTGACATCTCGTAAATATTTGCTTCCTTTTCTGTGACAAACAAATAACCTTCTCCCCCTTTGGTTTCTGTTCTCTCTGATCTTAACAGCACATCCAAGCATATCAAACACCCAGGTGAATACGTTCACATCCCTGTGATCCAACCCAGATCTGAGCGTGAAGCTGTCTCAGCAGTTCTTCAAGAACATCTGCTGAAACTGTTTACCAAGATGAGTTTCTTAACTGCTTTTCTTCTCCCTCACATCAGGCTATGTTTACACAAAGAATTTCAGCAGTTAGTATATAAAATCTACGTATTTACAACTCTAAACCAGTTTGGGACAAATAGCGTAACAAATTCTTTCCCGTTTGCTGTTTTCTTATTTATTTGCAATTCTGCCCATGGAATCCTTGCCTCAAAGATGTAGTGTCACCCCTTTGCTTATACTTTGCACGCATACAGAAGTTAGTAAAAAATAATTTAGACAAATATTTTATGGTTGCATCACTCAAGATAAAACACAGAGAAAGAGAACAAAGATGTCAAGCCCTAGTGATCACAGAATCACAGAATGGTCGGGGTTGGAAGAGACCTCAGGAGAAGATCTAGTCCAACCCTCCTGCCAAAGCACGTTCACAGAATCACAGAATGTCAGGGATTGGAAGGGACCTCAAAAGATCATCCAGTCCAATCCCCCTGCCAGAGCAGGAACCTAAATGAGATCACACAGGAAGGTGTCCAGGCAGGTTTTGAATGTCTCCAGAGAAGGAGACACCACAACCTCCCTGGGCAGCCTAAATGATCATTGACATTCAAATACAGAGATAGCTCTTGTCAAGACTCCATGGCCAGAAGTGGCTTAAATCAATCACCCTTGTACAGGCATCCAAATGACATGCGCCCCAGGGCACCTGGGACATTAGCACAAGGCTGGCAGATATGATATAAAAGCCTGGGAGACCCAGGTCAAGTGACCAGCAGCTGAAACCCAGGTGTGGTACCCTGGGGACATATCAAACAGCACATAGACATCTACGGGGGAACAACCAAGTCAAGGCTGGCCATCTCACAACTGCTTACAGCCAGGCAACGTGGGCAAGGAGCTTATCCCCTCACGTTCACCAAGTGGTTTTAAAGAAACTGCTCTATCCTGTTTCTTGAGCACATCTGAATGATTTAAATTCAAATCATCAAATTAAAGGTTGACGTAGGCAGACATCATCTTTCAGCAGTTTCTGCAGTTGCTTTCCACCCTGTATGAAATAGTTATATAGTGAATAAGACAGGTACCAAATGCCTCTCCTAAACCACTCCATATGTAGGTGACTGCCGGTTCCCAAAATATCCAGGTGCTTTGTACACAGTGGAACATAATCAAGGGACTGAATTAGAGAAAACTTTCCCCAACTATGCCATATCTCTGCAGCTGGGGCAACTGCTCTGTGTGCCTACATCCTTTCTGCTTACAATGACCATTGTAGCAGATTCTGAGTTAAGAACTACCATTGCCATGATAGTCCATTTGCTTCTGACTGGAAAAGGAAAAAAAAAAAAAAAGACTAATTTCTTCTGAAAGAAGTAACTTAGTTTCAAGCATTTTTAAGGGAGAAAAATGAAAATATGTAATTCATCACCGTGATAACTTAAATTGTTCTCAGCTTTTTGCTCGATAGCCAAAAATCCAAATCCAAAACAAACAAAAAAAATTGTTCACACAACCCTTTCAATTTTAGATTAAATTAAATTAACTTTTTATTAGATTAAGCTAAATTGTATGCGTCTTCTAAAAATGGAAAAGAAACAAAGGAAATAGAAATTTGGCCACCATTAGACAAGGTAGTGGTGGTTTCCAAGCATGGCTTCCAAAGATGTTTTGGAATCAGATATCTACAAATTTCTGTATTCAAATCTGCACCAGAGCAGCAAGCTCTGACCTTGATAAGGCTCACTTAGGATCCTATCTGTTCAAGACAGTCTTTTAAATACAAAGGTGAGAAAGAACAGAAGCAGAAAGTGGGAGAAACAACCCCACATATTTTGTTGAGTAGGTCACCTTCCAAAAGTTGGCAGTTACTGTCCATCCCTGCCCCCAAAGCAGTTACACACAAAAATGTAAGGAGGAGGTCTCACGTTGGGTTTTGTGGAGAAAACTGTGCATAACAAAGGAGGACAGAACCTGCCAGCATACGAGGCTGTCAGCAGACGTTACCAACTCTGAAGAGGTATATCTCACAGTGATAGAGCACACGTTTGCACATTATCAACGTCCACGAGCGTATCTATTTTACATATAACAGAAGACTTGTATTTCAAGACACTCTGGCAGACTAAAGCAGACCTTCCAGTGAAACTACCTTTATCCAAACAATATTTCTGAGTAGGCTGACACATCTTTGCCCAACACCCTTCACACAACAACCATGACTAAACTGATGTAGCAGTTACTGCTACATAAGCATGTCTTGCATTCTGCACAGAGGTGACCAAACCATCCCATGACTCTTAAATATCGATGCGTTAAGGCAGCTTTCCTGCCTAGCTGCCATTGCATGTGACAAGACAAAAATAAAACCACGAGCCTCTTGTAAACTTTAATCACCATATTAACACCCACCAGAAAAGCTTTGGGTGATCCCAATCTTGTTTAAGAGGGTTCAGCCGTAGATACTTACAGGATGTTCTGCCCCTGCTGATTGCTCATTGTCCAAAATTAGCTCTCAGAGCAGCCTTTGCCATAGTGTCTGGCAAAGTGGAAGCTGGACCTGTTTTCAAGAGCTTTTGACATTCTCAGGACCTTCGCTCTTCCCGGAATGCATGCCTTCATGGAGCCGGACGTTACACAACTTTCTGCAGCGAGAAGTCCGGAGCTTTGTTCCTCAATAAAGAAATAAACCCCTGGAATAAGAGAGAAATTGTTATTTCCTTTGCTTTCCTGATAAACTCATCACTTTATTTGTGTTAACCAGCTTAATTGTTTTTAAGGCTAATGGGTTGAGGCTCTAATAGATCCAACAGGTCTTGGACACAGTAGGTCCAATCTTATAGGTTTTTTGAAAGTAAAATTCCTGTTGATCTTGGCAATGCTTCTCCCACCATTCAGAGAAAAAATGAATCACTTATGCTTTCCTCAAAAAATATACCTGCACCCTCACTGAAAAACTGAGATTACAAAAATACCCTCAAAATGTGAATATGCATGCCTGCAGAAACAACAGCTCTTCAGCCAAAGCAGGGCAAGAAACGTACGTCTTTTATATGCATAAAATCTCTTCAGTATAAATTACTGTATAAATAACTTGTATAAATTATTTTAGATGGTAATTCAAATTCCTGTACAGGTTAGGCTTACACTTTCTAAGCTCTGAAAACCTGTGAAAACAAATTACATTTTAAGGATTTCTTCAAACTTTTCCTTAGACAAATGGGGGTTACAGTAGCTGTTGATTTAATTCTAGCAGGACAATGTGCTGATGTAGTTTATTTATTAGCTGTAACAATTTTCAATTATACTTGTGGTAACTTTGAGCTGATAAAATGCTGGAGAGGCTGTTTTTTTTTTCCTTACAGAAAAATGCATTTTTGCCAAAGCCTAAGATATTTCACAAAATTGCTCATCAGTAGAGGTCTGACTATTTTGTGTCAAGTCTTTTTTTGGCATTGTCAAAACATTTATGCTTGTGTGTTTTTCATTTATTGCCGTATTATAGTAAAATATTTTTCCTTTATATGTTATATATACATTGCAGACTACATTTAACAAAACTGAAATTGATCAGAACAGCAAAGCCAAAGTTAATATTTCTCACCTTTTCGAGATGAAGACCTGGTTTTCCAAGTGAGATATTTCAATTCTTTCACGCAACATTTTTTTTGTGATTCCTCATGCAAGTTTCCTGTAGAACGCTCTGCTTCCACCAGCTTTGTGATAGGAGTGGAAATGTGCTCGCTTTGAGCACTTAAAAAAAAAAAATCACATCCTCTCATTTCATTTTTTAAATTTTTCCTGTTTCTTTTCACTCAATATCATTAATATATTTTTTTAAAACTTTGTGGTAACCGTTGCTTGGTATTGCTACATTTTTCCATATGAAAATTTCTTTTAATGTGGCCATTATGTAAATAAATATGTCTAAAATATACTTTGTTATGTTACAAAATGAAGCTTTAAAACATATGCTTCTTATAACTCTTAGAAAAAAACTAATGAAACACTCATTCTAACACAGTGGGTCTAGCTTAACTTTGAAAAACTATGTGAAAACACTAAACTAAAATAAATGAGATTGCTGTTAATGTAAAATATCCATTTGAAATATTTTGGTATTTAAATTTAGCTCATTCAGCCTCTGGCGTATGAATTTGGAAGCAAGCCAGTTTCTCTTACAAATAATAAAGTACTATGCAAATCCAGAATGGACTGTTTTGGAGCAAAGCTGTGCTTTTATTGCATCAACTGTCTTTGGGTGTAAGCGAGGTGAAAAAGCTCCTTAAGTATTAAAATCTTGGTGTAGAAATGCCAACAAAAAAGATTTTTTTTTGCTTTTCTGGTTGATTCTGTCTGGCATTTCCCAAATCCTGACAATTTACTCCCACGGAAGCTGTAGTTTCCACTAAAAGAGTTGTGATGAAGAAAAGGGACTCAGGGCTGGTGCTGGTCCCAGCCTGTGGTCTCAGCACAGCTGGATGGCAGCGGGGAACCCAAGGCAGAGCCACGGTCAGCTGCGGACTGCACACACCCATAGTCCATGGGTTACACGTGCAAAGGGCTGCTCCTCCAAAACACAGAGGAGGTGATGAGCATGCCCAATGGCACCAAGGGGTGGCTGTTTCAGGGTCCCCCTGGCCCTGATGCAGCCAGGTAGAGTCAAGCAGGTGGGGAAGGGGAGTCTGGCTTGGGGAGCAAGCGTTGATCCTGCTCATGTTGGATGTTTCCATCGGCGTAAAGGGGAAAAGTTGATGTTCATCACAAGGTGTCCCAGAGGTATCACAGAACCGTTAAAGTTGGAACAGACCTCTAAGACCATCCAGTCCAACCGTCAACTCATCACCACCATGCCCCCACTAAACTATATGCCTGAGTGATACATCTACAGGTTTCTTGAACACCTCCAGAGATGATGACTCCACCACTTTCCTGGGCAGCCTGTTGCACTGTCTGACCACTCTTGTGGAGAAGAAATTCTTCCTAATATCCAACCTGACTGTCCCCTAGCACAACTTCAGGCCATTACCTCTTGTCTTACTGCTGGTTACCTGGGAGAAGAGACCAACTCCCACCTTGCTACAACCTCCTTTCAGGTAGTTGTAGAGAGTGATAAAGTCTCCCCTGAGCCTCCTCTTCTCCAGACTAAACAATCCCAGCTCCTTCAGCCACTCCTTGAAAAGTGTCACTGCCATCCCACATTTTAGGCTGGACCTGACGACCTGCAACAGGTCTGCACGGGACCTGCCCATATGGGCAAGTTGAAAATATTACATCAACTGCATGGGGGATAGAGGAGCCATGGTTGCTCATTCTGGGCAAAACCACAGAGAGAAAGGTACAAGAGATGTGTGGCTCTCCAGTGATAGCACCAGACAGAAATAAACCTTACTCGCTATTTATAAATGGTGGATGAGAAGCTCAACATGAACCAGCAATGCACACTTGCAGCCCAGAAAGCCAACTGTATCCTGGACTGCACCAAGAGAAGTGTGTCCAGCAGGTTGAGGGAGGGGATTCTGCTCCTCTACACTGCTCTCATGAGACTCCACCTGCAGTGCTCCCTCCAGTTCTGGAGCCCCCAAAATAAGAAGGACATGGACCTACTGGAGTGAGTCTAGAGGAGGCCACAGGGATGATCTGAGGGCTGGAGCACCTCTGCTACGAGGACAGGCTGAGAGAGTTGGGGCTGTTCAGCCTGGAGAAGAGAAGGCTCCGGAGAGACCTTATAGTGGCCTCTCAGTACCTGAAGGGGCTACAGGAAGGCTGGGGAGGGACTTGTTACAAGGGCAGGGAGTGACAGAACAAGAGGTGATGGCTTTAAACTGGAAGAGGGGAGATTGAGATGAGATCTGAGGAAGAAATTCTTTCCTGTGACGGTGGTCAGACACTGGAACAGGTTGCCCAGAGAAGCTGTGGCTGCTCCTCCCTGGAAGTGTTCAAGGCCAGGCTGGATGAGGCTTTGAGCAACCTGGTCTAGTGGAAGGTGTCCCTGCTGATGGCAGGGGGGTTGGAACTGGATGATCTTTAAGGTCCTTTCCAACCCAGACCATTCCATGCTTCTATAAGACTCTCCAGTGAGTGTTCTTCTAACCATACGTTTGTGGTGACTCACCTGGCAGCCCATCTCAACTGAGCCTGTGCTCCACCTGAGCAGGCACTGCATGAAGAAAAGGGATACACCACGGCTCAGCATGGTGGTAATTACCTGCGGGTGAAGCACCTTGTACAGCATGTATCAGAAATGGATGTTTTTCTCCACTGGTACAAAAATGACAGAATAAGTAATACATTTGTTACCCAGCAACTTGGTGAGGGAGCAGGTACATAGGGAAGAACTAAGGACAAAGCACAGGAGAGGAGCAGAGCAGCCCACTTCACATTTCCCTGCAGAAGGCAGATCTCTGTTTTTACACTCACAAATAAGACAGGAAGCGATGCAGCCGGATCAAAAGGCAGTTTGAACCACATACAGCTTCCACTTGGAGCACCCTGCAGCTGGCCAGCCCTTTCCAGAATCAGATCAGTATTTGGCATAGGCCACTACTCTTTGCTTTCAACTTGAGTCATTAAGAACGACCAAAGTTTTTCAGGTCATATGAACAATTTTTCCCCAAAGGGAAACTGAAAAACATGAGTATTGGACAAGTTGAGGGATAGAAAAATGATATAGCATTGTAGTTGTTTTACAAGAAGCAACTATTCCAAACATTACACATTCTTATTGGGAACAGCATTAACCCACTTAGGAACAGTACTCTACATCAATGTTCAGGCTAATTTATTCTCCTTCAGCCTGCTATTATCTAGGACACTTCTTGAATCAATCAAACCCTCTTGTAATGGAAATATTCCTAGCAAAAAGTGTCATACCTTGTAAAAAGGGAAATTCATTTCACTGTTGGATATATCACATCGATAAAAAAATCACTTATCACTGGACAAGATAGATTTTTTCCAAAGTGGCTGGGATTTGGCGGCGAGGAGAAGCAGAGGTTATGGTTAATGTTATTAGATTAGGACCACTGTTTGCAACTTACCTTTTGAATGATGTATTATGTTATCCAATGAAGCAAATCTACTGTGGCTTTCATCAGTTTCTCTTTTAGTACTAAAAGCAGTAAGGATGAAACTCTGCAATTTTTTTTAAAGAAAAAACATCAACAAATGACAAAAAAATACATAGTTTGCATAACTTTTTTCCCTAGTATCTTGGTGTTCCCGTTTTCCTCAAAAGGATGGTGATGGCCAAGGGTGAAGGTTGCACCTGGGGACAGGGCAGCTTTCCCCCCACTTTTTACATCAGATGCACAGGGGTGGTGATGCCTGTGCTCTGAAAATCATTTTCCTACAGGGACTAAATCTCCTCTTGCAGCAGCGTGGCTGCTCAGAAGCATAGAGGTGGGAAGGATGGAGTCATCTGGCTGGTACAGGCATGCTGAAACCCAGGACCAGCTCCTGGACAACAACTGAAGTGAGTAAACCCAGAGTTACTAGTTCCAAAAAAGACCTGAGATAGCTGAGAGCATCAAGCGTGTGCTGAGTGGGCATGACCGCTGCAGAAGCCAGGTATGGGCTGACAGAGAAGGGCAGTCATGATGATTCACCCTGCCTTAACTTGGTGCAGCGCTGGTGAAGCAGGTAAATATGTCTCAGGATAAATAACCTGCTGGTTTGATTTAGTCTCTCAGCAAATCAAGGCAGATTTTCCTGTCGGAGGTTTGAAGCCGCTGTCAAAGTGCACAGAGTATCTGCCTGGGATTTGTCTGGCCTTTCCCAGCTCCTTTCATGCCAAGGCCAAAGAGAAAAGGCTGCACATATTTGGTTACCTCCACTGGTGGGGGACTGCTAGAGCTGTGTGGCCTGAGCTGTTTGCTCATCATCTCCCCAGGGCTCTTCAGGAGGGACCAGCTGGCAGGTACAAGCGGGTACGAGGACACCACACTCCATGGAAGCAGCAGCAAGGGGGTGGCGGGGAAGCAGGCAGTGGCCCCATAGGGTGGAGAGTGGGACTGGGATGCCAAACAATGGGTCCCAGTTCTCCCAATATCCCTCAAATCAGATAATGAAATCCTGCTTCAGCACTGGGCAGAAAGAGGGACCCAGGCAGGGAGGCCAACCATGCAAACCCCCTCCTGCCTGGGGAGAGGGCTCTCACGATGCCACTAAAAGGCATTTGCAAACTGGTACGGGGACAGACCTCCCTTACAAGACTTTGCCTGAGTAAGGATTCATCCTGCAACAGACTTATCACACAGCATCTTTTTAACCTAGGGCTTCTCTGCCTCTGGTTTTGCCTGGATGCATCTTTCTCCCTGAATCACAGAATGGTTTGGGTTGGAAGGACCCCTGCAGTGAGCAGGGACATCTTCAACCAGACCAGGTTGCTCAGAGCCCCATCCAGCCTGACCTTGAATGTTTCCAGGGATGAGGCTTCTACCACCTCTTGAGGTGTGCCAGTGTTTCACCACCCTCATTGTAAAATATTTCTTCCTTACATCTAGTCTAAATCTCCCCTCTTTTAATTTAAAACAACTACTCCTTGTCCTACCGTGAGCCTGGGGGGTGGCAGTGTTCATCCCATCGCGGTGAGAGCGTGCAGTCAGTTCGGTGCTCGCATCAAAGGTGACTCTGCATCTGGTGGGCTCTGATCCAGCTCTGGCTGTGCCAGAGATGCCAGGTACGTATGCTGTGGATAGCTGAGGAAAAACATGCAGAAACTGAGCAGATCTACTAGTCAGAAAAAAACCTCTGTGGGTTCAAATAAGCAGAAATGAGGCCAGACCCAGCCCTAACCAAAGCCAGCTTTTTACTGGGGGGCTGTCTTGCTGGGAGCCTTGCCGAGAGGAGCATCCTCAAGCATTTTAGGAACAGGAAATCTGCTGGGAAATTCAGAGCCTGGCCTGCAATCTGTGGTGCTTTAAGGCAAGAGCCAGTGCCAAAAATGCTCCACACCTGAAGAAGCCTCCCCTTGCTTAGCCCTAACACCCTCACGTGAGTCCCTCAGGACTCGTGCGTGATCGAGGTGACCTCCCAGATGCCAGAGTCTCATCTCCTTTGGTGGAGGAGCAAAGCTAAGTGGTAAAACTCTTACACAGACCTTGCATGGTGATGCTAAAAGAGCTTTTCAGATAGCTGGCAAAGGTTGTCTGAAGCCCCTTTCCAATGTGTGTGGAAAAAAAGAGCGGCAGGGTAGTGCTGCATGTCCTCTTGGTCTGGCAGAGGAGGACAAGGGAAGAGGGGCGAGTGCAGATCCTGGCATTTTATATCTCTCGATATGAAATTAAGGATGAGCAGGGTGAATATGAAATACTATTACAAATTTAATAAAAATAATCTGACATCATCAAATAATTTGTTCTCATTAATTCCCCCATAAAATGTTGATAAAGCCTAAATTCTTACAACATACTGAAATTCACGGATCTGCTCCTACAATGGAAGCTTCATCAACACTTCTTTACTCGCCCCTTTTTAAAGCTTGCGTAGCCCCGTAACTGGAGACTTAAATCAGGTGAAGCCTGTGACAAAACTAAGCATTACAGAGAAGCTCTTTCTACAGAGGGAGATCGTTTAAATTCGGCTCCTCTGTGGTTACAGGAAAAGCAAGAAATTCTGCAGAACATCCTCTCATCATTCTTTGTTCTCCCTAATACTTTTAGTTTCCATTCAATCATTAGGTTAAAGAAGCAGTTTGTGAAAACAAAAAAAAACCAAACCAAAAAACCAAAACACACACTCCTGCATGGAAATTCACCCAGAAAAATGATTGCAGAAAACAGACTTTTTCTCCCATATAAGATACAGAGTCCAATCTTACCATCCTTTTTTTTCCAGCAAAACTCTCCCTGAAGCTGAAAGGAGGGCAGGATTGGCCTCCAGCCATGGCACAGCAATCCACCCTACTTTTACTACCTGCTGGATCTCTCCCCATTCACTTCAGGATGTCAGTTCTTTGGTGGTCTTCTGTTTTGACATATGCTTACCCTTATCTCTAATCAGTTTTGCTGATAGACATTTCCCCTGAGTGCAGAGACAGTGCCTAATAGATTTAAAAAAAAAAACAAAAAAAAAAAACCCCAACTACTACTTAGTAGTCAGGAAATTATCTTTGTGGCCTGCAAGGGTGAGAGACATGGTTCCTAACATTCCCATGCAGACAGTTAAGTCTCACTCAACTTTATCTGATTTGCTCTATTCTGCTCTTTATACTCTCATAACATAATGGCATAATGACGGCAATACATTTTTGTTAAACCTGCAATTAGGCAGAACACACAATATCCCAAGGCACTGAACGATCACAGAATGGGCTGCAAGTAATTGTTAAAGAGCGTGGTAATTTACTACAGCTTATATGAAGAGTTACACCATCTGCCAGCCCAAGGAACTGAACTTGAAAAATGTTGCTTAAACTGAGGAGGAGCGGTTTTAATGATTTGTCACTTGATGTGAAATTCTTCAGGAAAAAAGTATCAAACATCAAAGTGCAAGGTCTTACAGAAAGAGAAATGGGTAAATTTAAATGTTTTTCCTTCAGCTGATACAAATGCTTACTAGAATACACAGCCACCCGCATTTTGCTCTGATGGTTGTGCAAAAGATGGTGGCTTTCCAACAGATATACAAGGCATGAGTTCTTGTTATTTAGCAATGGTACACTGAATTTCCAGCCAGACAGTTATTGTATGTGATGGACAATAAATAAGTTATCTCAACGCCTTTCAAAACCTTTGAAAAAATAATGTAAAGCAGAGTACTAAAAAATACACTGTAAAGAAGTTATTATGCATTAGAAGAATGCTTGAGAAAAATCCCTGACAAACTTCTTGTTGTTGATTTTAATAAAGTAAAAAGAACCACACAGATATGAGGAACTGAGTCCTGGGTGATTTTGATTTGAACTTTCAATGAGAGTGGGATGGTAAGGAATGTCTGCACGTGGGCTTTTAAATGGTAGTATTTCTTTAAAAAAATCAATTTTTTTCTGGGTGTATCAAACGTAATTTTTATTGAATTTCCTTCTGCTGGTTTGTTTTTATTCCATTTCAGTGAAAACAAAGAACACACACTTGCAAAAACACGTCTGAGTCCAGACGGTCAGTGCAGGAAATTCCTGCAGTTCTGGTGAAAAGTGGGACTGGAGGGAGGAGGGGGACACATACTCAGCGCCTCTGCTGAAGGACAAGCTAAAGGATGAATCCAAGAGACACTTGGCTGGTTTGGGTCTGCCCTGCCCTCCCTGAGCACACAGAGAGGTCAGGCTGCCAGCCGGCTATAGCTCAGGGGTGGTGACAAGGACTTTTACCCAATGGTTCAGGTGAACACAACAGCATTGTGCTGGGAAGGGGACAACCCTAGCAAATGTAGGTGGGGAGTAACCTGGAGCTGGAGCTTCGAGGCAGCACTGGTTCAGGAACCCATAGGAAATCTAGAGTTCCCAGTTCCAGTGCCATGGTGTGACCTGTTTTCACATGTTTCTAAAGTATTGTGCAAATCTAAAAGCTGTTTATAAATTCATGTATCTACATTCACAACTAAAGCGAAGGGCCACGTGGACCCATACAGCATCCCCAAAAGAACTCAGATTGCTCCTTTCCCCAGAAGGGACAATGACTCTACACCTTGTTAATTACAGTTTATACGCTCATGTGACTAACACAAGTAAATACAGCGAAGCCAGGAATGCACAGCCTGTGCTAGACCTTCGTGTTTTGATGGCTCCTCATCTTTGGGCTTTATCTGCAGTCTTACCCAAGCGGCTGGTGAGCACCATCTCCAAAGTGCTGATGTCTCTGTGCAGTCATGGATAGGGAAATAACATCAGATCTGCTCCCTGGGAAAAGGCCATGCAGAGCCCGGAATCATGCGGCCAGTTTTCTTGTCACTCCTTGGAAAGCGGTGATCTCATCCTCACCGTCTCCAAACTTTCTATCTACAGTGTAGGAGAGAGAGGCAGCAAGGGACAAGGGGAGAGGGAAAGGGAAGCTACGAAAAGAAAGATCCCATTGTTAGAGTGCTCTTATTTGTGTGAATGATTGCCAAGACAACAAGATTGGGTCTGATGACATGAACTTGAGGGTCAGTGGGGAGCTGTGCAAAAATGCCTGTACTCCTTGTGCTCATGATCCTTAAGGAAAAAAGCAACTTCCAGATGTGAGCAAGCCTTCTTTCAGCCCTCCAGTCCCCTAAACCTACCAGATGAGACGGCCTGAAGACACCTGCACCCATTTGCATGGCTGGACAATTGCAATATCTGCCTTGGAGGGAGAGCTGCATCAAAATCCTACGCTCAACCACCAAAGCACTTCAGGTGTGTTGGTATTGAGTTAAAGTTGAATTAAACTTCAGGAACATGGTTGTAAAGGACAGGGCAAATCTAGGACCTACCCTTAAGGAAAGGTTGGGAATGAACTGCAAAAGCCTAGGGCTGTGGTGTGCATGAGCTGTATGCAGAGATCCAGCCTCTATCTAAAACCAACAAGAAAATATTCAGGTACTAATACCTGTTGCCTTAAAGTCACATAAAAACGTCAAGTACAAGCCCAGTGTCGGGTCTAAGTAACTCTATTCTACACCATCACCATTTAGGAGAGAATTTATTCCGAGTTCAGGTCAGGTTACACCCACTGAGGATGTGCCCACCCCCACATCCATCCATCTGGGTCTTGCCGAAAGCAATCACAGCTATCAGGGGAACTTCATGCTGATGGGGCTGATAGGACACACTGACAGAGCAGATACAGCGCCTGCAAAAGCCAATATCATGGGTTGCACCCAGGAGGGAAAAGCCAGTTCTTACTCCAACTAAGACTTGCTAGATACCAGGCTCAGAGAGGACTGCTGACACTTAGTTATTAATTTTAAAACAACTTGCAGTGCCTCAGCACCCCTCATCTGTGCACATCTGCCAGCCAGGGGTATCTGCCTTGGTATAACAGATGGAGAAACCAGGCCCCCACTCAGAGAAACCTCACTCTACCCTCAGGAAAATGATTCACCTTGTGCTTAGCATGGGCAGTACAGCTTCATTGCCTCCAGCTGGGCCCCAGCCTCAGCCTTTGGCTGGAAAAGGAAAAAAAAAGCTCTTTTTGCATAATTTAGTAAAGGGAAAAAGTGTTGGGTTGTTTTGTCTGTTCTGGGTTGTTGTTTTTTTTGTGGTAAATCATTTTGTCACAAGCTGTTTTTGCAGCAGGTGCCCATGACTTTGCAGTGGACGGGTGGTCCACGTCCAAGCCATCTCCATTCCACTCAGCCCACCACCTCCTGGTTTCCTCAGCTCCCTCCCATCCCAAGGTGTGATTGAATGAGTGCTTGTGAAGGCTGTAAGCACTTGCTAATTTGGGGTTTGTCTGGCAATAGTCCGGTGGGTCTGCATTTCCAATGTCTGTGGAGCCAAAGTGACAGTTAACTTGTACTCCCAGTTTTCCCCTCCTTCCCGGCAACTTTTTCCAGAGCCTGTTTCTTGCTGACCTCCACCTCCCTGCAACCACTCTCTCTGATATTCCCCTCCTCTTCTTTTTTTTTTTTTTTTTTTTTTTTTAAATCGACCTGGTCTTTGTTGTACTAATTAGATTATCTCTGCCTGAGGGACCCAGAGAGCAGCCCCAACAGAGCACA
Organism: Antrostomus carolinensis; assembly: GCF_000700745.2. Lineage (NCBI taxonomy): Eukaryota > Metazoa > Chordata > Aves > Caprimulgiformes > Caprimulgidae > Antrostomus > Antrostomus carolinensis. Next base: position 63,972 of record NW_010322551.1, read on the forward strand.
GCCTGGAAAGACAGGACACATAATCCCTGTTATCAAGGGGGCTGTCATTTAGCATGTAGATCAACTAATTCTTTCAATACTATGGGAGCAATTGTACATCTTAATATTGATTTCCCCCTCCAAGATATGATCTCCTACATTCCTACACCAGTCTGGCTTGCCCTGGCTAAAAGGCTCCATTTATTATAAAGCAATACGATGTGTGCATACACCTCCCCCTCCAGATTTTTTAATTCACAAATGAGAAGGTGCTTCATGGGGAGGGCGAGACAGCGAGTAAACATAGATGAGGCAAATTAACACAACAATTTCAGGGAGGAAAAGGGAATAAACCAAACCTACTGCACTTTCACTTTGCATTACAAAGTAATTAATTCAGAGCTGACTGACATCAAAGGCTGAAGGCCAGTCATGGGAAGGGGCATTAGCAATAAATCATATGCTAAAAGCAGTAATGCTTTGAGTCAAGCCATGTTGTTACCATTCAGCAGCCAGCCTGTTAAATAAGTTTCTGCTTGTTTCTCTTGTTCTTCCTTTCCACTCACCTCAGTATAAATTTCAAGAGATGCTATTCATATTTTGTGCTCCATAGAAATCACCTATAGCTAATTACAAAAAGGAGAAACACAAAAATGGAAAGACCTTCACTCGAGACATCAAAGTGCTTTAAATGATAATCAACAAATCAACTTGCACAGGCACAGACCCCTTCTTCATGATGCCCCTTTCAAGGCTAACCACTGGATTCTCAAGGTATTAATTTCTGTCAGTTCAGAGGACTTCTACAGTTGGTGCAACAGAACATTTCTTAGCTTTAGCTGCTCTACCTTGTCTTTCTAGAAACGTATGTCACTAGACAGCCTATGTTCAATTGCTTGCACGTAGCCTTTTTTTGTACCAAATTAAATTCATGCCATGATTCTTAAAAACCAGGTTTGGATGATATAATTCATTTTCCCTGCTCAGCCAAACTTAAGTTTGAACCAAAGAGGAAAGAAATAATTCCCAAGCAATGGAAGAGGGAAAGATTCCTGCAGCTCCACCATTTAAGCAGCTCTCCCGACTTACACCAGCTGAGGACTACGCAGCTTTAACAAACAGCCTGTAGAGCCTGATATTGGCACCTGTTAATACCATCCACAGAGCTGAACATATTTTATTGCCAGAACAGGAAACTTCATCCACAGCACTGGGATCATGTCCTTCTCTTCCAAAAAGTGTCATAGGATCTCTCACTTCCTTCTGGATAGTCATCAGAGCCAGAAAAAATAGGATCTGGGTCCAATGTCTCAGCTGAAAGCAGCCCTCCAGCAGTGCAGAGCTTCCTGTAGAGCCTCTACAACTCTGCCAGCATCAAAGACAAATACACATCGTGGTTTGAGGACCACTCTTTTGTTTAAGGGCTCCTTCTGCCTCAGTTACCTCCTCTCCCCTCCCTGCTGGCATTTCCACTTCTGCTTTCCAAGTACCTGACGTATTCAGCTAAATGTTGGCCTGCTTTTCCAGACTGCAAGGAACACTCTTAAATTATATTCAACATGTGACCAACATATGGATCTCTATAAATATATATACATATACAAAAAAATCACAGGCCTCTATACTTGTGCGATGTGGAAGGGTGATAAATCAAGAAAACACTTTATGTCCACTACTATGGTTCACAGATACCTGCAAGAGGCAACTTCATAAAACAGCATAATGCCTTCAAAAGTCAGTTCTGGGCTGGATTATCAACAGAAAAAGAAAAATCTTGGCAAATAAGTCTTTAAAGTACCCAACCTATGTGGGTCTTCTGGTCAGCAGTGTGAGGGGATACGCTCCTGTCCTGACAGACGCGAGGTCTCCTTGTTTCTCTGGCACGGGAGTGTTAGCAATTCAGCAGCACCCTGTAAACAAGAGCATAACAGACACACAGGGCAAAACAGAGTCTCAAACCCGAATTACTTTCAAAAGAAGGGCCAGAGGCAGAAGCAATATTGATGGGAAGAAGAGACATGAGGCATTTCTCCTATCCCCTGACATAGACTACATGTGCTGGGTGTTGGAGAAGAAATGGGGAGAAAAATCAAGAAAAGTGAGGAAAAATGAGAGCTTACATCACCCCTCCATAACATTATGTCTGAGATCTCTGGGGTTGTTGGCTCCTTGTCCCATCCCAAGCCCCAGAAAACAGCACTCACAATAAACATCTACCAACTGTTAATTTTTCCCCATTGCCTGAGCAGAAGGATGGAAAATACTTATCGTGGCAATAAACTCAATAACAGTATTAAATAAAAGGCACCATTTTCAGAATTTATTTCAGGCAAACAATTACTTTGACAAGAGTGCACATAATTGGTGGCTTACGTTTCACCCAGGAGAGATGAGGAAAGGGAAGGTAATGGCAGAGGGAGCCTCTTGTCCTTTTTCAATGCATGGTCACAGCCCCATTCATTACAGACTCCAAAAAGGGGATGGAAATTTATAGGTGTTACTGAGGGATCAAAGTGTGCAGGGGTTTCTGGGAGCCAGTCTCTTAGGAAATTATAGCTCGGCAAGCACTGCGACCAAAGAGAACTGGTTTCCTATGGTTCTGCATCTTGAAGTTGTGTTTTTCACTGTCTAAACCCTGTAGATTTGGACTGAAATGGTTCCTAATGTTGGAGATGTGTGGGCACTTCTGAACTCTCTGGGTCTATGAAGGGTTGAGTTCACCATTTTCCTCAGTTGGGGCATGAACAGGTTGTCTATCCTCCAATCAGATACTTACTGTCATGAAACCTATAAGGAGTAAACATTTTTGAACTGTTTGTTTACTGCTGCTCAATGGTTTTGAAAGTTATTTTTGAGGCAGAGGTAGCCGTACACACACACACACACACACTCCCCATACAACATGCACCATGAGATCCCATGTACCATGTTTCCTCTGGGAGTCAGGCTTAAAAATGGGTTTTGTGTAAGGAAGCCCTACAGCAGCTGAGAGAGATTTTCAAGTTTTTCCTAGTTTGTTGTATTTTGGAAGCTCATCTCATGCAGTTATTTAGGGTTATTTTCACACAGATTAAAAACGATGCCTAAAATCTCCGTGAAACTCCAGAATCATGACACTAGAAAGACTGTGGTCACCATAGCAAGCTCTTGCCATGCCTTTACTTTGGGGGTCAAGCCTGCCCACTGTGCAAAGTTTGAGACTCTCCACAGCACAAGGCAGAGGTGTCCCACCCATTGGGAGACTCTGCAGTATGCGGGGGGCCTCACTCCAGTCCTGGAAGCAATGATACTTCTGTGGGTGCAATACCATGTCTGACTAATTAGTGCTTTTAAGAAGAGGATGCATTATCTTTGTCTCCCTTTCCAGTACAGCGAGGGAAGTTTAAGGACCTTTGCATTGCCCTCCATGGGGCTACACAGATAGATCCAATGTTTCTTTGGAAAAGCTCAGCTCCCCACCACAGTGCCCAGTACCCATAGCCAGGCAAAATGCCAGGGAAGGTCCCTGGAGAGCTGCAGGGGAAGATAGCTTTCCCTTACGCCTGCCAAGTCTGCGGTCCTAGCACAACCCTGCTGAGGAGGGGCAACCTGAGGAAACACATAACGGCACATTCTTCAGCATCGCCTTTCCCCTCCCAGGCTTGCACCTACCGTGGCTCAGTGCCACGTGGCCATCTGGGGTTGGGGAGAGCTGCACTGCACCTTTTGTTGGATTGTGTGCCTTAATGACCTCCTTTCGATTTGCCACCACTCAGTTTTCTGCTCCGTATCTCAGTGGTGGAGCCAAGCCCAGGGATTATGCCCCCCATAGGTCTCTGCTACCTGCAGGGTAACCAAGCCTAAATGCAAGCTTATCAAAGCCTCTTCAGTAATAAAAAAATCAAAATCAAAATCCTACCCCAAAATAGCCACTGGGCCACAAGAGCAAATTTCACACAATATGGAGAAAAGGACACATGCAGCCCCACTCTGTGGAGGGTTCCAGGGCTTATCTCCTGCTGGGAGGAAGGTCTGGGATGTATCCTACCCATCTGTCCTGCAGCAGAGGAATGCAATTGGCAAGGGGTGGCTGCTATCAAGCCCGACACATTCAGCAAATTCTTTGCCTCCTGTCACCTACCCAGTGGCTTTTCCTGGTCTTAACAGCCTGGCTGGCGGGGACCAGAGAAACAGAGGGGAGCAGCAGGCAGAGCTGGCCAGAACCAAGTTTTTTCTCAGGTTGGCAGCCAGCACTAACACTGGGTGTCTCTTTGGGAGGTGTTCCCTTGACAGGGGCCACCACTCAGACCAGAGTGGAAGAGAAGATGCTGGCCCAGATTAGGAACCATGCTCTGGCTTTGCTTCCTTCTCCTTTCAAGTTGGACATCTAGTCTCAGAGAAACAAATATCCTGTTCAACCCAAAATGTTGCTAGAATAAGGGAAAAAACCTAACTCTAAGGCAAGAATAAGGTTCAGAGGTACATGCAACCCCAGGGACTGTACTAGTCTCACCGGTATAGTCAGGTTTGCTACAAAGCTGTTAAAGTTTTCCTGCAAAATTTTGTAGGGTCTTTTCTTGTGTTCCAATAGATTTCTGCTAGGAGAATATCTATTTCTGGTCAAATTTTCAGGTTTTGTGGGTAGGAAAAGGGTGAAGATGCATACACACACATATCTACAAACAACAACTTTTTTTTCCATTCAATCTTTCCCCACAGGAATAATACACACTGCCCAAGAGACTGGGCAAAACAGCTCCCATGAGGTGTCTGAAAGATTATTTCCTTAATGCAAGAATGCACTTGTACCAGATCAGGCATAATAGGTATCTTACTCTTGGTGTCCTCTCCTAGACATGCTAAAGCACAATTAAAAAAGCACTCACCTTGCATAAAAATCACTCAGAAGTTTTCCACATCCTCCACTGGAGAGAAACTCTCGGCGGAAGGAAGAAAAAAAATCTTTGATACACAGTGGTTTTTGTCTTTGACAACAGGAATATTTCAGAGGAGATGACCTGACAACATGGCTTTGGATAGGAAAGCAAAGATTATTTGAACCAGAATTTAGATAGACTAAACGGAATTAACAAGTCTGTAAGAATATTAATCAATTGAGTGGTGGAGAGGAAAGACTCCTCCAGCACCCAGGGAGTTTCACAAAATAGCCAGGAATTCTCACAGAAAAAAAACCAAAAAACAACCCCAAAAAACCCCCAGCCACCCTTAAGATATAACTGTATTTATCCTGGCAATTGCTAAATGTCTCATATCACAAAGCAAAACCAAAAAAATAACAGAATGACATTCCAAATCACCATCTGAATGCAAACACTGCTTGACGGGGAAGGAGCAGAAGGCTGTTTTTTCTCAGATCCCAGTTATGTCAGATAGCTCTAGAACAGGTCCACCAAACAAACCACAATGTCAGAAAAGCATCCTCTACAACTGGCTCTTCTTAACAACCCTGCTGCCTTTCCTTTCCTACTCTAGGAAACGGAGTGGGAGAGCTGGGATCTCCAGGCTTCAGGACCATCATTTTGTCATCTTCTCAGTGTGTGTAGCCACATCACAACGACCCAGAAAACAGATATGTAATTTATTGCTCAGAATTTAAAGGTGTAAGTAGAGGAGTTTTTCTGGAATCCAATTCACTTAAAAAGTTAATTTATATTCATTTAATCAGTTTTTTTATCCTCACACACTCTGATTTCTGTGCACGAGGCTGAAGAGCTGGCAGCTCTGTGCTTTCTGATTGCCAAAGGACTAACCACCAAGCAACAGTCTGCTATTTAAGCTCCCTGATGTTTTTTTTCCCCTCACAAAACTTTATTTTCATCTGCTTTGCAAAACTTCAGGATGAAGTTTCCATAGCAGCTGTCTGAGGCTGAGCACATGGTGTTTGCTGAAAATTCCCATCAAGATGGTCCTTGTTCCTTCTGAGAACATTAACAGAGAAGGTATATGCTCTATGCATTTTTACCTATGCATAGACAGTGCAGGTTTAAGATCTGCAAACTTTGAAGAAGCAGCTTGAAATTTGGGAGAAGAAAACTCCAGACACTGTTTGTGAACAGCGCTTTAAGTGAGGCTGGAGTTGAAATGAAGAAAAACAAGGAAGGATCCAGTGGCTCATAAGGGTGAGACTTTCACATACTTGCAATGGATGAAGAAGGGGTAAGCAGCCAGATGAGAGTGTAGATTAGGGAAGAAAGTGATGGGATGTGCTGAAGAGCAGAGAAATATCTGGACTCGGTGGTGGAACTGGGAGAGTTAGAGAAGGGAAAGACTTCTAAAACTTTGCAGTGGCAAGGAAAAAGGATGGGGGGGAACTGCAGGGGAGGAGGAGCAAAGGCATCAAGGAGGGATGAAGGGCTGTGCACCACCAGCATTCTCCAGGAAGACATGCCGAGGAAGGAGAGAAATGCAGGTCACGTAAAAGGAGGATCTGAAGTTTGCAGGTGCAGTATTTTGCCAATCTGGATAAGCTAGAGCTGTACCTCTTGGAGGAAGATGGTACTGAGGGAGGAGCTCAGCAGCCTGATTGGATTCAAGAGTATTAATACCGTGAAAACAGGAAGCTCATGAGTTCAATGGAAACATTAATAAAGTCCATTTCTTAAAATGGGAGTCTTGCATGGCATTTCAAATGGTGCACAGAGTTCTTCCAAGCTCTTCAATCCATACTCCTGGGTGAGAGTCTTCAGTGATAAACTCATCACTCCCGGAGACCTACTGGAGACCTACCTAATTTGTGCCTAACAAATTATTCATAGACTATATATGTTAATCTTCCCACACAGATAAAAAAGTGTTGCGGTTCTTTTAGATACTCAGAGCATGCCCAAAATTACCTATCCCAGTAAGCTGTAAAAGCAGCTTTGGGGATTTAATGGCTAGGTTTGGCAGGTTATTATAACCAGCACAGTAAGCATGCTTTTTCTTCTACATATCATTCCAAATTACTCTCAGTAAAAAATAAGGAACGCAAACGACACTGCATTACACCCCGAGAGACACTACATCACCTCGGTCTGGTATACATCAGTGGATTTTGATTCTCTCACGTGTTATATCCGGAGGTCAAGTGAGGGAGTGATTTTAACATACCCAAGTTGTAAGTGTCAGACATCTGAAGCAGATTAATGATGTCTGCGTAAAACTCCCCCTGATAAAACGCTACGGTTCGGACCCCATCTCCAGTCTGATTACAGGACTAAAGCAATCTTCTTTCTTTCAATTCAAGATTAAGCTGCCATTGTTTAGCTTATTATTAGCAATGGCACAGCTGAGTAAAACTTAGGAACAGGAGCTGGAGCCCTCTTTGCTCTCTCTTGACTGCATCGGGCTGAGAGGAAAGAAAAACGGAAAAAAATCTGCTTATTTCTGCCACAAAGGCACAAAAGTTTGCTCTCAGATCACACTGAAGCTCACAGAAAATAAATAATCATCTTGTGGGATGTTGAACACCCTCAAGTTGCTGTACTGTAGGAATTATGGCTTCTCATGATTGCCCCTTCAAGATGCAAAAGGTTTGCTGGTAGACACAGCGTTGGTCTGAGTCCTGGAGTTTACCCTGGTTCTCCCGCTGACCTGGGGAGTGACATGGAATAGTCCTTTTGCTACTGAGTGCCTTTGCCTCACTTCATAGTCCCCATCTTCTGCATTTGGCTCTCACCCTGCTTCCACGCTGCCTAGGAAAACCTCGACTGTGGCCCGTGCGTTCAAGGGTAACTAAATTACAATTAGCCACCCTGACGCCAGTAGGGTAAATCTGGATACTCAGTACTTCATTACTCATTCCTATTTATTTGGCTGGGGTAGTGCAAAGCTTATTTTTAATTTAAAGTAATAAAAACGTTGACAGAGGGCTTCTGCTTTTAAAAGAAAAAAATAATCAGGGCTTTCCCAGACTGAAAACTGTTTAGAGCGCTACTCTCATCCATCACTTCGTACGGCTCCATGATAACTCTCTCCTTACAATTGCAAGTCATTCTCTATCAGCATACAGGGACAGCTCTCTAGCAAGACACAAATAGAAAGAGGCACAAAGCTGCTTATTGGTAAATAAATCAAAGGGGAAGAATTGGGAGAAGGAAACGACACAAAGCTCCCTCTATGTCAGGATAGCAGAGATTTATGTGAGAGATTCAGCGATGCTTCAGGCCACTGGTGCCATTTTCCAGGGTATGAATGGGTGGATCTTTTGCATATATTTTGCTGGGTTGACTTAAGTAAGTCTTGACAACTCTCTTTCCCCGGGGACTAGACTAAAAGTATTGTTTAGAAATCTAATATATGGTTTATTTACTCAATTTGTGCTGAGCACTACAGTTCCTTCAGGCCAGCTTCAGCAGTCCATTACTCCATTAATGCTCCATTACTGAAATTAGTGCTGTAATTGGAAGGAGGGAGGATGATGGGGAAGGGGACACTTTTTTAAAGGAGCAGGTCCTGCTTAATCCCATCATGGAAGAAAGCATTAGAAAAAAGTCAACTGCTCCCCCCAGAGCCCCTCCCTTCGGGAAAGGGATATGGAAGAAAAACTCTCGGTGGATGATACACAATAGCTGTGCAGCGAACAGACAGGTCTGAAGACCGCACCAATTGGTCCCCCTTCGAATCAGAGGACGCAATGGCAACATCAAGATGCCACCACACAGAGCTCCTCTGTGCCAGAAATCAAAAGATACTTTGGTTTCACCCTAAGATTCTGGTCCCTTGCATGAAGATGGCACTGGGTTTAGGGTGGCAGAGATTCCTTTCACTGCTTTGCTTCACTCATCCGTCCCCCAAAATACTTAGCAGCACAAAGGAATTCAGCATCTGTGCACAGAAATTTGTTAATTAGTCAGCTAAATTAAAACAAGGAAATTTCATAGATGTTGTATCCAAGAACTGTGTATGTGCATACAATCACATAGTTTGCAATAAGTTTTCAATATTAATGCTGGTTACTGAGTAACAAATACCCTGTAGAGTTATTATGGATAACTGAAATATACACTGCAAATATACATATTTATTGGTTTAGTTAAACAGAAGACCTGTCAGAAGACTAGCAGGAAGGTAATACAATAACCTTAGAGAAGTCATTTGTTAAAAGAGATCAAAGAATTTCCAATAAGAAAAAAATGCCAGAGTTTTTAGCTGGGATGCTGCTGCTTCAATTTTTCCAGCCAGCAATAGGATTTGTTTTGCCAAGGCTGGAACTGGAAAGTCCCAAAGGAAACCAAAGAATTAAAAGATTTTCCCTATGGGGGTGAGGGACTGTGAGGACAGGTGATAATTCTGAATTTGTGCACAAGGAGAAGACTGACACAGAGACAGATTTTGTTTGAGGGGTCAAAATAGTAAAACTTAGCTGTCTGCTATTACAGCATGGTAGAACTTCGGGGAAAAAGCCAAATGTGAGAAAGAAGGACATGATGTGTGCTTCACCCTGTCACACAGACTCAACCAGAATTTCTCTGGAAAGGCAGTGTGATGGCTGGGATAAGCCACAGCTCTGGAAAGGGAGGCTACCCCCCCAGCCCAACCCTGTCCCTGGCACTAGCTGAGCTCAGCCACAGGCACATGGTCCATCACAGGGAGGAGAAGGTAGAGGCTGAGGGATGCACCCCCCTGGAGAAAGTAGGTCTCTCCCTCTCACAACAAGAGAGGTCTACTGCCATGGAAAAAAAAAAAATCTACCTAAAAAGAAATCAACCTGTTCACAAAAACAATCAACCTAGAAAGAAACACAAGCAAACCTTGCATCTTACATGCTGACGAAAAAGAAAGTTAGCTCTCTTCCTTTCAGACCTCTGTGTTTTGAGGACAGTGCTGCACCCATTGTGGGCTAAAGGGAAGATGTTGCTCCTTCATTCTCTGCTTCTGATCAAGGCAGCTTGTCCCTAAACCTCTCCCAGGCTGAGCCACACAGGTGGGATAAGAGTTTGTCACTCCTGCCTTGCCCAAAAGCTGAGCTGTAGGTGAAAGCTAAGGATGCAAAGGACAGCTGCATCAGCAAGAGTGAGCAGATGGGCTGCGGAGATGGCTGGAAGTCTCTCTGCAGGGTACGTTGCCTTGGGAGAGCCAAGGCAGCCTGGTGTCCTGGGTTGCTCTCTCTCTGGGCATCTGGCAGCATCTGAGACCTGTGTGTCTCTGGTGGCTGCCACGGAGCAGCCAGGCACCAAGTCCCCCTTGCTACCAAGCCCTTGGCTGAGAAATGCATGAGCATGCCAGGATGCCAAAGATACTCCTGTTGGAGAGCACCATGGAAAGGGGATTTCTTTAGAAAGATGTAGATGAGCATTTCATCAAGGTGAGGACTGACAGGATACAGTGAAAATTTACATTTAACATTACAAGAATAATAAAAGCCTCAATTCCCCATCTTTCTAACTTTCAAGCTAACCTGGATTTCTCAATGAGGGCTTCAAGAGCAGAGAGAAAAGTAGGAGGGACAGGTGAATGCCCCCTCAAGAATTAAATCCCAATTAACACGCCATCAGTGACGAAGGACGCATTTTATATGGTCGATTAAAAGACTCCCCCCTATTGATCTTTGCAGCTAATCATTGCCCTACCCCTGATTAGGGAGTGCAGACACAAACCAGCAATCTAAATTTATTGAGACTCCTGGCAATCAATAGGTCAGACTCCCAGAGAAGTATTATGCAGAAAGCATCTCCACTGACTCATCATGGGCCCACGAGCCCCAGGTCTCCAGCAGGTCCCTGAAGCCGTTCCTCTCTGCCCAGATGGTTCATGCAAAGCCAAGGTTGCTCTGCATATGCTCCTTGTCACAGCCCAGACAAACAGCCCCATGACAAAACAACAGCCGCGGCAATGGCTCTCGCCTTCAGCTCAGCATTGCGGCGTGAGAGCCAGGTACCTGGAGGCAGCAGACAGCCTGCCATGTGAGCCCTGCAGTTTTGATTTAAACAAAACAAAAGTGAGTAGCTGTAATTTCACAGATGGGAGCAATTCATTAGCTGGGAAAAGATGTGGTTGCTCTAATGGGGAGTGACTGGGGAGCTTTTGATGCAAATGGCCATTTGCAGCTGCCTCTCACTGGGTTAGCGCAAGGCAATATACTGTGAGATGGAAAAATCAAACTCTGTATTAATTTGATAGCCTGCAACAGAGCGACAGCATTGCCAGGCTATATTTCTGGGACCTGCCATGTGCCCAGGTGATCTGCCACTTCTGGATATTATCGTACGTGATAACAAGAGGATCACACACTCCATGAACTCACCTGGACAACTGCTGTTCATATGACTGCAACCAAAGGGTCAGAACTAAAAACCCTGCAAGTGGCTGAGCCTGGGCACCCTGATTGTCCAGGTCTGAGACAAGCAGAAGTGCGAAACACAGACTAAAAAAATAAGCCTTGACACATTTTAATCAGTCATCATCCCAGCTTGAATGCCTTGTGCCAGGCTGATGGTACAAACCAGCCTTTCCTCAATCTCTAGTTCCACCGCAGCAAAGTGTCCTCTAAAGCACTGCACCCTGGCCAGCATGGGTAATCAAAGGACAAGGAATATTTTTGGTCTGGAAGAACTTTTTCCTGGTTGGTAAACAGCAGGAAAAGGGAAGAAATGAGGGGAAGCAGCTACAAAGAGGAGCTACCCACTGCAAAGCCTGATTTCAAGGATGGTGGAACTGAGTAGACGGAAGCACATTCTCATTTCTGTGCATGGTGGTGTGGATGGCTTTTGCCTGGGTTAAGGTTGCAAAAGAAAAGACCTACATGGCTCAGCCTGGGTCTGGGATTTCAGCACATAGGCACAAAATAAGAGTGGCCCCTGTAACC
>NW_010322551.1:75770-77970 GCF_000700745.2 Antrostomus carolinensis
TTAGGTCAAAACTCATGTCACAGCAGGACTGGTCCTCAAAAAATCTGCTGAAAAGTCTCTTGTTGACTGTATTAATCTTTGGAGAGAGTTCTCATTAACGGGGCACAAATAATCTAGCAATACACTCATGTGCTCAAGGTGAGAGAGGAAAGGAGACGGAAGTGCCAAGTGGTGACCTAGGCACTGTGCTGCTCTCTGCTTTTCCCTGACTACAAACACCTCCTGGTACAAGGGTTTCTACAAGAATTAGACATAGCCCCAGCCCCTTTACAACATGGAAACTGGTCAAGAACACCATCTTGCCATTCTTCCTTCAAGTAGAAGTTCTGTTTGTGGAGTAAACGAAGGAAGCACGGCTATTTGTTCCCTCAGTAATCTCCAAGAGCAAGTCACAACAATCTCATGGTGATAAGGAATGTGGGAGACACGACAGACTGGTATGAAAATGCACAGCAGAAGGTTTAAAGGGAGAGAAAGAAAAACTCCAGACAAGTTACATATTGTGTCGTTTCTCACCCAACAGGAAAAGAAGGCAGTGTTGCTATTGTTGCATAACGTCCTCCTAATCCCCCTCTGGTGAAGCGACATCCCACAACAAACATCTTTGGGAACAAGCATACAGGCAGAAAAGGGGTAAAAAAGATGGGGAGTAGGCAGGGTCATTTTAATTTAGATTACTGAATGACGCAAGAAAGCTGCCTGAGGGAGAAGTCCTTAGAGAAAATGGTAAATCTTTATATTACATGACATTAATTACATTTTTATTGTAAGCTAACCCTATTACAGTATTGTGTATAGCCACAGAACATGGTACTTCTGTGGTGTCCCTCCCACTAAAGAGCTGTCCTGCAGGAGGTCCAGGGGCCCAGCCCTGGGGTTTACTGCACTCTGGGTCACAGCTCATAAAGACTGCTTAATGCACTTCCTTGCAAGTTCTTTTCTTTACGACTTTTACCAGATTAGAGGCGTGGGGAGAAGCAGGATTCTCATTAACTTATTCTTTAATGTGAGGTCCTCTAACATGGGCTGCAAATGAGATGTGAATGCCTTGGCCCAGACATCCCGGCTAGAGTTCTACTCGGGGACTGGAAAAGTGGGGTGTCATGATTACCCACATCATTTGTGTTGACTTATCCCCCAGCACAAGACCTTGGAGCACAGAGCTCAGCATAGGTATTGGACCTAATCCTCAGCCTGCAGAAAAGTGGTAGAAGTTAATTCTTTGGTGTGCCAGATTGCTAGGAGAACAAAGGACTCAGGTGGCAGTGGACAACAGCAGAGGTTCAAGGCTGGAGCAATGTTGCTGGGGTTTTGCTGGAAGCAATAAATATCAGAGAAACAGAAATAAAAAAGCAAGAGAAGACTAGAGGGCAAGAAAAGTATGATTAGCCCAGGCTCTGAGAAAATACCACAAGAAAGAATTGGGTCCAACCACTATCACATAAGAGCTTCAGACCATGAACAAGAGAGGTAGCCTCATAGCATTTGATCCCTCTCTCCCTCAGTACAGTAGGGCTTGGCCAACACAAATTAAATTGCATCAGGTTTCCCCTCTCCAAATAAAATAGCTTACAAATCCCCTATCTAAGCACTATGGTGCTTGAGGCAAACGGTGTAACAGAGATACCAAACAAGGTGCTCAGCAGCAAGTTCCAACCAGACCAAAAGCAGCCAAGAAAGCAACATCAAAGCAAATGTTTTAACAGAGACCTCGAGGTGCCCAAAACTTACTCTGGTACTGAGCGACTGCAAGTGTCTTTTTCATGGATAGTTGAAGGAGCCATTGGAGGGTTGTAGGTCAATCAACCTGCCTGCAAGAGTGTGTGACCTGCTTTAGGAGAGCAAGAGCAAGCCAAAGACGGATGAATGCTTTGCAGGTATGTAATGTTTTTCAAGGCAAAAATTAGACTTGGGCACTGAAATATCTACAAATAACCCTGTTTCTACAGTTAGAAGCAAAAACCCCCATATTTCAGAAAAAAAATGGAAGTGAAGTTTTGGTCAAGTGTGATTCTTGCTATAATTCAATTAATTCAATTTTTTTTTAAAAAAGCAATACCCTGTTAATTCATTTTGGAAGCTGCTTTTTCTTTTTCAAAACAAAAAACAGTAGAGCAAAGCGTAAGAGATGCAAGAGGCCTAGGAATGAGATGTACAAATTAGACATGCTGCTCTGGATCAGCCATTTTCCTTTACAACA
>NW_010322551.1:78003-86088 GCF_000700745.2 Antrostomus carolinensis
TAAATGAAGACGTAGGGCAGTTCTATGTCCTGTAATTAACTGTCAATACTACCATAAGGGAGAGAGTCATGTAAATGACAAAAACAAACAAAAAAACACAACAAGAAACCTTGATGCTGGGCTATTTCTTGCATGAAACACGTCCTGATCCAAAATGCCACCTAGCACCACGTACAAATCTCTGACAGTTTCACCTGTGTAGAAAAACTTCAGCAATCCTTCCAGGGACCAAACTGCCACAGCTGGAAAAGAAAATAATTCCCACATGGGAAAAATAATGATACAGAAAGGACCCAACTATGTTACAAAATTCTTTGAAGGTTATGCTGTATTCCTGCCCCTGGTACTACCAGTTCACCATTAAAGGGAGAGCTTGATAGTACTTTTCCTGAATGACCCATGATATTTTTCTCCTGAGCAAGTTTCCCAAAGCGAATGCACTTGAGCAGCACAGCCCCATACTACGTGGCCCCTAAAGGGCAGTCATTTTCCACACCATCTCCTGGGCACCTTTTAAAGTTCTCCCAGTTTGGCTCAAAATTTTTATCTGCGATATTTAGCTTAAAAGAGAGCATCAGCAGAGCAAACATAGTATGTTTTGTTACAAACGCACGTCTCAGTCAGGTTCCTGGGTACCTCCTTCAGTGTGTGCCCTGGCAAGGCTTTCCCAGGGCTGGGACCTTCACAGCTCCTCTCTACAGTGAGGGGTGGTCATTTTCTCCCAGGGAGACCCCTGGTGATGTCTCTCCCTCTCTGGGACTGCTTGCTTTCACAAAACTTGTAGGAACAACCTACCTCTGAGATCTGTCTTTTTCTAGCTGGGTTCCCACCCAACCTGCCAAGTCCAGGAGTTACCTTGGGGGTGAGCGGGGGCAGACCGAGCACAATGTCTCCATCCTCACTTCCTAGAAAAATGGTGGAGACAAATCCAAAATGCATGAGCAGGAGGAACATGAAATGACCAAATACAACAGGAGAAAAAGATGCTTTAGGAAGGAGAAGAACTCAGGGGAAGCTCAGACTCCTGAACTAGAGAGAAGTTAAGCTAATACCTCTGAGGTTTATCCCCACAGCTCTCCTAACTCTTTGCTTACAGCTCCTACCTCCCCATCCCAGCTCATCCAGCAGATGATCCCTCATACAACCTGCCAGGGTGGACTTTTAGCTTCGGGATGCTCCCATGCACGGAAACTACAATCATCAAAATGGGTTGGGGAGGTTGTGAATCTCCAGTGCCAGCATCTAGCAGGTTACCAAAGGTTTTGTTTTTTTTTTTTTTTTTTTAACTTGCTTCCTAGTTCTTGAAGGGAGCCCTGGGAGCAGAAGGACAAGAAGGAAAAAAGGAAAGCAGGAGGAGGGGCAGAATGGAGTTATGCTCACAGTTTTTCACAGCTGAAAACAGACCCCACTGCTGGTAATGTGAGAGGGCTGGAGCAGGCGCCAAATGGATAAGGCTGTAGACAGTGGGGCCAGAGCGCTGATACTTGCCAGTACCTGCAGATAGGAGACAAATAATTGGCACATGTTAAGAAACAAAACAAAAAAAAAAGGGGAAAAAGAAAAAAAAAGAAAAGACAGGGAGAGAAAGAGAGAGAGAGTGTTATTAGATGTCCGTATTTTCTAAACGTGTCTGGCAGGAGCCCCTGCAAGGAATTTAATCAGCAAGAGTTGTTTAAACTGGGCTTTGAAAACAAGCCCTGTGCTGCTAGTAATGAACTTCATATCATCTGCAACTCCTGTTTGCTGACGACATTCAATTTGTTAATTCTGCAGCTGGTGATAGGGGTCAGATATGAAAGTGACGATTGTTTTTTGACGTTCCAACCTCTGCTCACATCTTTCTAATTAATCCTTTTAGGAGCCACCAGCAGATCAAGAGAAGTGTGGGGAGGGAGGGAAGGAGGAAGAGAGATGTTTTTTCTGTGCCTTCCCTGCAGCTCCTCACCTCCCACTCTGATGGAAAGGGAGCTCAAGGGCATACCTGCTACTTGGTCCTACAAGCATGAGCCTTTTCAGGCTTTCTTAGAAAACTTTAACGTTGGAAAGATAGGTATTAAAAAATGAAGGCTCTCCTTCCCCTTAAAATACCTCCTTTTAAAATCTGGTGAGTATTTCATATTAATTATCCCCATGACAGATGAGATGGGTGGTGGAACCGGCAATGGGGTAGGAAATCATTCTGCCACCAGCTTACTCTGCTGATACAGGGCTGGTGAGATCTCCCAGGGGATAGTTTAAACAGACAAGTGTGTCCAAGTCACACATGGACCCAGCATTTCAGTGCAGGCTGGTTAACAGCCTCATCAAACAGAGAAGAAACCACGGTCTCAGGAGGTCTGGCAGTGCCCAGGAGTGAGGTGGGCATGGACATGCAGGTGCTAGCCGTGGATCAGAACAGCCCAACCATCACATGGGCTTACAGTGCACAGATGGCTTTGAGGGAAACAGCAAAAGGGCTGGTGAGCAGGAGACGTTGCTGGCCCACACAGTGAGCAAGCAGGAGTGCTTTGCAGTTGCCAAAGGCTTAGTCTCCCCTCCAAGAAGGTTTTAACTAGGAGCTTCAACTTCTTAACCAGAAAGTTATTTAGGGTGTTGAAGCCAGTCCAATGACCATGAGTGCCTTGGAGAGGGACAGCCAGGGCATAGCAAACACATGTGGACAAGGACAGCACAACCAGCAAAAGCCACAGAGCACCGGGCAACACCCTGCAGTTGGTCTTGACCAGATGAAGCCCCAAAGCTTTTTGTGAAAGCAAGCAGTCCCAGAGAGGGAGAGACATCATCATCTAGCTCTCCTAACTCTTTGCTTACAGCTCCTACCTCTTCATCCCAGCCCATCCACCTCAGTACCAACATTTGGACTTAACATAAAATAAATCAGCACCAGCATCCCTAGAGCAGCAGGAGAGCCCTGGCAGAGGCTGGACCTGTTCTGAGTCAGAGTTGAAGAAATAGGTCCACCAAGGATCAGCACCCTTGGGGTGCTGGCACAGCTGGGGATGCACATCTGATCATGCGCTCTGTTCCAACGAGACCTGACACTGAACCTGTGGCTCAAGCAGAGTGGCCTCCTTGGTTACTCTCAAGCAAATGGAGATCTACCAGCTCATTCTAGCTGGGGTATCTGTTGGACCCAGCTCTGTCTGGGGCCAAAAAATGCAGCCACTTGCATATGTGCTGTCAGTGCCTCGGTTTTCCTATAGAAGGACTTTTCACTTGACTCACTTTATTAATTAACAAGTACTGCTGTGGACTCATAAGAGTTTATCCATCCAGTATAAGCTTGCAGTATCTGGTATTGAGAAGAAAAGTCCAACCAACCACCATAGATGTTTATCTTCTTTTTTTAAACAGACTTTATCAGTATGAATCATTTGCACATAGAAAGACAGTCTATTGCTCTTTCACTCCAGACTCTAAAAATCAGTAAAACAGAGGCTCAGTTCTGCTCTTGGCATGTCTGGAACAACACAAGCTTCAATTAAATTAGCCTACATTTACAACAGTAGGCTCATGAGCAAGCTTTGCCCTTATGGTGTCTCTTCAGATTGTTCTAAACTTTGTGCAGAAAAGCTGGGGAAATACTGGACAAGGGGAGAACTGAATGCTGCAATTAATTTTATAAGTGACATGAAAAGATTAACAGCAAAATAAAAATACTGAGTGGCACTCACCCAAAAAGGACATTATGGATGATCATGTTCTGTGATTACCACCCAGGCCAGTAAGACTGACCACTTCCTTGAGGACTAATGTTCAAAGGGGGAGTGCCTAGTACGTGCTTAGCGAGATATCAGATCTCATGAAGTTGATTGTAGCAGCATGCTTCAAAACAGAGACACCAAAATGTTCATTGCTAGTTGCTTGAAATCTCAAATCAAAAGCCTTTCAAGCATCAACATCATGCAGTCATCTGCACAGCTGGCTGTAAAACCAGATGCCATGTCGCAGTAACAACAGGAAACTGGTATTTCCCTGTCCCCAATCAAAAGGGGTTCTATGACTTCTGTCAGTTGGTTGGTTGAGTCTTGGCTGAATTATAAGATAAGAGGAGATCACCAAAAACTGATGTTAGCACAAAGAACTCTGCTAAAAAAAGGATTCACTAAAATTTACTTAATGGATCAATGAATAAAATTACACCAAACAGGACCGCATGATGGGCAAAGGTATTGTTAGAGGTGGAGGTATCTTCCTACTGGAGTATCACTACCTGCCACTAGCAAGTAGCTCACTACTGAAGCCTGCTGGTAAAGGAAGGACAGTATATCCTTCTTTCTAGCCACCCTAGAAGAGGGCTGCCTGAGGTTCCTGGCAGACACCAGACCCACAGAAGACCAAGAGCTCAGTTACATCTGCCAGTGATCAAAGACAAAAATGACTGGGAGAAAGAGGCTGCACTGGAACATCAGCAATGCAGCTATTTGGGATCAAACAGTATTTCCCCATCAGAAAGCAACAGAATCATACATGCAGAATCATACAGAAGGTGGTCATGTGGTAAAAAACTTCTAGAAATGACTGAATTTCTCAGTCTGCTTGTAATGACACGTGTTGTTATTTGTTAACAGGCTTTCACGTGTTGCATTTGGGAGCACAAGCATGGCTTTCACTTGTGCAAGATTTACAGACTTAACTTGGCTGCTTATGAAAAACCTGCTGGCCCTGAACATCACTGCAAGCAGCAATGCAAACAGCAGCAAGTGGTTCGTGGTATCCACCCTGCTCAGCCAGAAGCACAAAGCACTTAGTGAAAAACATTATCCTATCCAGTGTTTACGTTCAGCTCGAGCACATCTTAGCCATTTTATTCTCTGTATGGCAAAGTCCCGCAGGTACCCTGTCATCTAAAAGACATGTTGTTTATTATTCAAGTGTTAACAAAGTACTTGAGTGAAAAAGTGATCTATTTTCAGGAGGAAAAAAAAAAACAACCAAAAAACCAACCAAAGGAAGTATGGCAAGAATCACCAGCTCCAATAGCAACAAGAGTGTCCTTTACTGCTCAACCCATTGCACTGGCATCCCCATACAAACCTCATGCAGGCAGTTATACCTCCCTAGCTGCCTCTCAAACCACGGTTTTCAACTTGCTCCACCACTTTGCTCACTCTGCAATTCTGGCAAGATATTTCTTTGAAATCCAAAAAACATTTCCTTTTATTAAAGAATCACGTGCATGGTTATAAATTCTATTTTAGGACAACAGTTCTGATTTTCTCAGGTGAGAGAAGGTCTTTACCTCAACTCAGAATGCTTGAGACCATCAGGAGTCACTCCCACACATTGCCACTCTGTTTTCTTAAATATTTATATTTTTTACCAGACATGTCTCTTGCCACAATATGAGGTTTTAATAAATGAGAAAATACATATTTTAAAGAAACACGCTCTCTTTCTTTATGAGTCACATACACAAAGAAAAAACAAAGAATTTCAAGATAGAAAACAGTTAAATGGAGAAAAGTCAACAAGGACAGTGTTTAAGTAACCAGCATTCCCAGATAGATGATGTCAAAATGGTAATTATCCTTCCAGAGCTGTCTGAAATTCTAAAGCAGGAGGTAAATGTCCAAAGAACTGTATTGCACTGTTCTCACCCCGTGCGGGTAGAGAGTACATCTGGAATAATGTGCTCACAAAACGACCTTCATTTTCCACAGCCCTCTGGGGCTCTATGGAAAGGGTGTAGGTGGTCCAAAGGGACATCATGAATAAAGGAATGAAATTAAGCACAGTAACATTTGCACTGTTTATCAGGACAAATTCCCAAGCAATGAGACATAGCTGATGTGAGGAACAGTGTCCTTAAGGAATCAATGGGAGCTCCATTAAACGTTAAGTTAGATAAAGCAGGCTGTGCTACAACTTGGAAAGAAAAAGTTTCCAAATACTCTGATTGCTTTTCCAGAGTGAAATGGCAGAGTCTCCACTAGGCAGCAAAGTTTCAAAAATGTGTTCAAGTCTCTGGTTTATTCAGGTTACTGCTTGGAGAGCAGAATAATTAGATTATGTTAAAATAGTATTCAGCAGACAAGTGTTACTTTAGGTTCTTTGGACCAATGTTACCCTCTTGTACTTGGAGCGTAGGCTCTATAATTAATCATTTACATCTGCCCTGCCCCATCACTCCAGTCTTGGAAGGGCTCTGAAGATACTACTGCAGCACAAGCAGCCAAAAGCAGGTTGGTTGAGGTGGCAGAGTCCTAGTTAATAAATGATGCTATTTATCCAGGTCACTTCTATTTAGGTGTCTAGTCATGGACAGAGAAGTCTAGCTTTAATGTTGTCCTTCAAAAATATTAGGATTTATTATAATAAATAATATGTGTGTGTGTGTGTATATATATATATATATATATATATAAACTCCTTGATGCTTGCAATATTTGCACTCAGTCATACTAGCCTGAATTCAGATATGTCCTTCCCAAGTAACACGTCACCCTCATGGACACTGCAGATCTGCTTCTCAGGTGAGAGCATGTCCCATCTCCTCAAAGTGACAGGACTCATACTGCAGACCATAACTTGCAGGTTTGGGTTTTCCCTTTTTTCTCTCAGCCTGAGAAGGTCTACAGAGTTTTGGAGGCTACAGTTCAGCAGATGAACACAGGATTGAGAGAATAAGGACAGGTACATAAAGCTATCCACTGAGCTATCTAGACCCACATTGAGGTATCTGTGTGAAAGCAGCTGGATTTAAAAATAAACACATAAAAAATGAGACCCTTCCAGTGAAATGTCTGCTTAAGGCACACCACTTGGGAATGACAGATGAAAGAAACAGCTAAATCAGCCTTGTAGCTGTTTGCAACATGTATTGTAGAGCAAGAAAAAAGCCTTAATTGTTGCTGTGAGCAAACACCTACACCAGGGCCTGGACATGTTAGAGAGACAGTCCCTGCTGTTCAAATCTTCATAATTAACATTATCAATAGACATCAATTTTCAATACTAAGATTTTGACAGCCCTGCACAGCACAGACCGACTCTCCAGTTATTTACAGAGATCAGTTTCTGACGTGGGACCTGTAAGATATCCACACTGACAAGTGAAAAATGGGGGAAGTAATAGAGAAACAGCTTAAAACAATACTGTCACTGTACAGCACCACAAACACAAGACAATTGCCCTTCTCTTCTCCTATAATGAGAGGTTTGACCTGTGTCCCACAGGCTGGAAAGGGACGAGTGACCCACGTACCAGTGGGCCCGACTCTCTCACCAGCAAGTGCCAATGCATTTTGCATTAGCACTTTGCACAAGAAGACCCTGAGTCCCAGCACCAATGGGGCTGGGGGGTGTGAAAACCTCCAGAATATGCTTTCTCACACACCCTGACAGATAACTTGCCTCAAAACCCAAAGAGAGTCATATCATCCAGGACATCATATCCCATGTTATAACTCAGTCGTCAAAGGAATGAGTTGCTATTCACAGGTTAGATACATAATCCTTAAAACTACTGCTGAAAAGTACGTTTTCTTTGAAACAGAACTTTGCTCCTCACGCAGTCTGTTCCCTAAATGCACATAAAATCTAGCTCGTTCAACTCTCTCTAGAACAACACAGCTCAGCTGGTTTGAAAAACAGAAAAGAAAAAGACATGCTTACTAAATGTTTTCATTCTATGCAGTTCACTGTAAAAGTACCAGGTAAGGAGAGGAAAGCAGATGGAAAAGCTTTAAAATACAAATACTTACTTAAAAAAAAAAAGCAAAGGGTTAATATCAAGGAGGTTATTTTATCTCCCAAGGTCAAATCCAAGATGCCCCAAGCGAGCAGCAGTTGGGGACAAGGCTAAAGTAGTAGGTTTCTCTTTAAAGAAATGCAGACCAAGTAGCAAAATATAGATTGAAAATTAAAGTGCAAGAAGAGAAAAATGCTTAAATTACCCTGAGGAAATCTATCTATCTAAGTCTTTCCCATACTAGACAGGGCTTGCTGGAAAAGGGAAAACTGCAAAACTACCAGTAAATTGCCCTACTGGAACACAACCTTACATTAGGAAAAAGGAGCCTTTTGGCTGGTGTAGCCCAATAAAGTTCCTTCAAGCAAGTCAGTCAAACTGGTGAAAGGACT
>NW_010322551.1:86126-93661 GCF_000700745.2 Antrostomus carolinensis
TGGGAATGTGTGTTGGCTTTGCTGGTAACAGTTAAAATCTTGGTATTCTTGCACACAAGCCTGGGGAGGCAGGAACAAGTTTCACAGACTGTTATTCAAAACAATACAATGTCCTGGGTGGCAGCATTTATGATTTCTACACACCCTCCTTATAAAAATGAACGAATTCTTTGCTTGAAGATGAAAAGAATATTGATTAGCTGCAAAATTTTAAGTGTAAATATCCAGAGGGAGGCAGAGATCCCAAGGGAACTGGGGGACAGTGGAGGCTGTTGCCTTCTGTCCCTTGGCATGGAAGGATCTGAAGCCTTCTATAGCCTGTCAAAAGAAGGTCCTGGTGCAATTTACCCTGTTTCCCCTCCTGATCGTTCCCCAGCTCGCAGGTGCTGCATCTCAAATACAAATTTTGAGCATGGGTCCAAAGCCCCAAACCCTTCCAAATGCCCCTTGTTCATTTGACTCAGCACCTTTGGCACAACAGGAGACTATTTCTGCAACTCAGTCTCATGATTTTACACTTTTCAAACCTCCAGTCCTTCCCCAAGCCCCATCTCAAAATCTGGTTTTAACTCATTGCAATGGAGCTACAGCAAAGGCTTGTGAAATACTGGCCTAAAGCACATTTCTTCACCTGATTATGTAGCTTGTAATTATTATAACTTTGTTCTGCGTGGCCTTGACTTTCAAGTTTTTAATAGAAACTACAGACAGGTGGGCTCCACCATTTTGTGGCCAGTGCAATGCAGAAGGCCAGGGATGGTCTATCCATTTCCTCCCAGTATCTTTTTTTTGACAATTCTCATTTTGCTATTCCCATCAGTGAGGATGCCCAAGATGGCTTAAGAGAGTTAGGCATTCAAGTCTCTCTTTTGGACTGTTCATGCATGTTCCTTGGATTTAGTTTGCAAATGCCCAAGCTTAATCTAATGAGAGTCATTTTAGCTGATAGTCTCTGCCATTTATATGTAAAGAAACCTATCACACAAAATAAACTGGTGGGGGTTTCTGATAAAAATATTAGTTTCCATTCAGGCAAAGTAGTAACTTTTTCCAGGTCAATCTTGATTTTTCTACTATCAAACTATGGGTCTCAGAATTATATTCTGCATAGCAGATTTCATATTTGTGGCCTGCAGTCATTCGGAAACTATCCTTCAAAAGTTAACTCAGTAGGACCACAATATGGGACTTGCTGTTCAAAACAATAGAAAAAAACATTTATTCTTTTCCCTAGCTACCATGGCTAAAAAGAATATAAAAATAATAGTTTAAAAATCAACTTTATCATCTAGAAATGTCACATTTGCTTTATGTCCTTCAGAATCCATTGATTTCTTCTCTCTTCTTCCCCTAGAATAATTGCCCAAACCTTTTCTGCCCACCTTCTCTTTCTGTACCAGAAGCTGCAGAAGCATTCACTACTAGCGTGTGTCAGAGGTGCTAACCTAAAGAGACAATATTAACGAAATAAATAAGTCTGCCTGTACAACCTCTTCTATCCTTTTTCATTCTTACTTTTCAGGAAACAGGGAGCAGAGGAGGAATTTCCACAATGGTGGTGTTTCACGTTAGTATGAAGAAAATCCTTGTGTGCTTGGAAGCCTACAGTAATCATATCCACGGTCCTTATTGCTGGTTAATGGAATTCTTTTAATATTGACCCAAGTTTCTAGTAAACAGATTTGCATTGATCTGGTGATGTATAGAGCTCAAGTAAGTCTATCTATGTGTAAGCAAATTAAAAACCTTAAGCCTATACAGCCAAACTGTATAATCCCATGCTGAAAAATTGATCCTCCGATAGTCTCAAGAGAACACATTTTTTTTTCTTTTTAGGTAAAGAGACACCTTCAATTTCTTTGACAGAAAAAAAAAAAAGATATGCAAATCATATTTGAAAGCAAGACACATAACATATTTCGCACTCAACAAAATCCAGTTCAAAGCCGCTAAAGTAAATCTTTATAATTAGAAACTGCACCTTGTTTTGGGTAACAACACTGATAATTCAGCAGCTAGAATGAATATATAACTGTGTGGTGACAGCATCACTCACCCTTGCTTTTCTGCCTGAACACAGCGTTTGATATTTTTGAAGGAAGAAGGTTACCATAGCCTTGCTGCAACAGCAGCTATTACCAGATTTAACACCAGCCTCACCCAAACCATTCCCCTTTGAAATCATGTTGGTCTCAATGTGCCTTTCCGTCTCCTGGGATAAAAACCATCAAACATACAGATCTGAAAACACTTAATACATAACACTGTCCTTGCATAAATACAGTGATATTGAAGATGCATCCATAAAGCCTGTGGCAATAACAGTATGATCTACAAATCTGCATAAGAACCAGTCTCCAGCCACCACTGAGGGTGTTCACAGCTGCTGAACTGGGAGGATGGAGCTTGGAAGGTTGGTTCCCAAAGGTGCTGCACCCCAGGGGGTGCTTATCCCACCTCTAGCAAGAACTGCATTCACTTTGCAGCCTCTATTCTAAGGGAAGGCACCAGTACAGTCCTCTTTTCTTTCCCACTGTGTCCATTAATTACATGCATTAATTAAACTGGAGATAATCCCACTGCACTATCAGACTGGGCCAATAGGTTCAGAAAGCACTCGAGGAGCAGGAAGGCAGATACACACATACACCCAAAGAAGTGGGATGGCTTATTTCCATAAGAAAATAGACTAAAATAATCATAAAAGCTTAATTCAGTTGCTCAGTTGCCAGCTCCAGTTTCACACACATTTTGACCCTCCAGCACATCTGTGCTAAATGTAATCCTTGTCTAACATATTCCAGGTTACTAGCACAACACTAGAAAAACCACAACCATATCCAAGATGCTCAACTGCTTATAAAGATCAACCTGCATTTTGGCAATCCAGACAGAACACATTTAATTTGGAGGTCACTTTTATGTTACTCAGTCAACCTATGCATATACCTCTACTGTGCACTTACAGTTTGCAAGCACAGACTGAGAAGAAAAACACAGGAGCCTGACAAAAACCAGTGGTCAGGATGGCAGAGCTTGTGCAGTCTTTGCAGAGGGGATGGAGGATGAGCAACATCTCAATGTTTACCTTAGTGGGTGGGAAGGCTTCAGGTGGATCTGTTTAAGGAAGGAAAGGCAGCATGCTTCTGTCCTGTAAAAGGCCACCTTTTTAGAAACACTAATTAGTATCAAACACTGACCAATAAGCTTTAAAATCTCACCATTATAAGCATGAACAACTGCAGCTTTGCAAATTGAAACAGGTGTTGGAGGATGTGGAAATCTGACTGGAAGATCTGTTATCCCCTGTTTCCTCACGTGTAAGCATTTCCATCACTAGGCAATATCCAGATTCATTCAAAATAGTATATCTTTTTAGTTACCATATTGCATGTTACAATCCCTGCATGCATTTCAAGAAGTGTCCTCACTTCTTGTTATTCTGATTTGCACTGCTAAACTGAGATCCAGGACTGATATCTAGCCTATGTTCTCCTGTGCACGTGGCAGCTCTGCTGGAGGAGTTTCAAATGTGAGGTCAGGGGTGGTTTTCTTTTCATGGCTTTTCCATATGCTTCAGTAAAAGCAGTGTAACACCTTGCTTTCATAATGAAGTTGTACACTTCTCAATGATTTCTCAAACACACATACAATTATAAAATGCTAATAACAATTTTCCTGCAGGTCAGCTCCATGAACTTGCTTTAGGGTGATGAGTGAAAGCCTCCGTATCATCACCAGCCCTGAATAGTTAACAGAATGAATACATTCATCCTTTGATGCACCATCCCTGCATCAAAGGAAACCTTCTGCCTGCCAGGAACTCAGTGCTGCATTATGGCTGTCTTAAAATCACTGGAAATTTAATGGGATACCAAAGAAAAAAATATCATCAAGGGTTTTTAAAACCAGTTTTACCACAAAAGCAGTACACTTCTGTCTGCACAGAGTAAAAGAGCCTCTCACTCCCTACTAACTGTAGGTATTACCCGCTCTGTGTTTACCTGCAGGACCTCCGGGGAGTGTAGGATGCAAACAACCTCTCTTTCTCCAGGTGCAGGAGACACACTGGAAAAAAGGGGGAGTAGTACACCCTGACCCCTCAGCAAGGTAAGGGGCTACCTCAGCTGGTGGTCTCCTGAATCCTGCCTACCTTGGTCTTCTGCCCCAACCCCAAGCTGGAAGGTGACCTGCAGGAAACTCAAAAAATAAAAAAGCCATTACTGCTTTGTGTCAGCTCAGAAAACCGCAACAGGGCCAGGCAGGGGGGGGAAAGGCTGGCGAGGAAATAAAGGAAATTCACTTCGGCAGAAACTAGCAAAGCCTTTTTCTGAATGTTAACTATCTAATTTAATGAAGTCTAGAGATCAGTAGAGACAATTGTCACTGCCAGCTTTGATGCCAATCACAGCTCTGGAATAAGAGCCAGCAAATGCATCCAACACACAAAAGGGAAAACAAAAACAAGGCAAGGATTTGACCCTTTGCTCTCATGATCCTTTAAGAAGAAAGATCACCTTTCAAAACTGTAGGGAAAAAAAAAAAAGTCTTACCAGTCAGAACAAGTCAGCAAGAAAAAGGAGAGAGGACTCACAAGGAGAAGGAGTACAGAACTGTCATTTCTCTCTGCCGGTCTGTGGTGCCTTTAGGGCCATCAGCGGGAAATCTTACAGACTAAAAACCTTTATGTGGGCTGGGAAATTAGGGAAGATTTCTGTAATCCCTATCAGGAAAGCAGGCGTGTACTCACCCCCTGCAGGCACCTGTAAGTCTGCTGTGCCACCATGGCGATCCTCTTCCTCTGGGGACATGCTGCTCCTGTGCTGGTGGGAACCCAGTGTCCTCAGCTCCATCACTCCCCTCACTGCATCCTTCAGAAGGCACGTACTGAAGGAGGTTTATTGCATCTCTGCAAGTTTATACAGAGTTCAAACCTCTATACACCAAGGGAACAGCTGAGAAAATTAATATAGTCTGATTAATTTCAATCAGGTTTTTCCATAGAGATTTCTCCATGATAATTTTTAAAGTCATTTTGGTCACTGATCAGCAGTCCTCCGACTGGAAATTCATTTTCATCTCCATTTCATTTTTAAAAAGAAAGGAAAAAGATTGGGTTTTTTGCCTTTGACTTCACCCCACAAATGCAGAAAGGAAGAGTCTCCCAGAAATTCAACACGTCCCACAGGTCATATTTAGCAGCCTTTGCTCTTCAGTGCATAACTAAAAATGTTGCCCATCATGAGGACTTGGAGAGTTTGGGATTGCCCACCACTTTCCTGTGTGCACCTGATGGTCACTGGAAACACATCTCCCACACAGTTTCCTGTGTTACTACTGTCTACAATGACTAACACAGCTTGATGGAAAGGTACCGGATGCTTTCTGGGTGCTGTGAACCTACTGAAGGCATCTCAGCAGGGAGAGGAGGTAGTCCAAGACCCCGATTTTAAAGACTGCAAATGGAGTCCAGCACCTTGGTGTACATCAGGGCATTTAGACAGCTTCATCACGAGACTCAGAAGCTTAATGTAGATTCCCTGAAATAAAACATAGTTACAAAGATGGCCAGACAACATTGTTTGGATTCTGATGATTTTACTTCCCAGGAAGGACTCTCCTTAGCACTTCCAGTGCTGATGACTTCCACTGCTTTCCTGAACATCTGCAGATCCTGAGATCCCCCTTTTACTGTTCAACATAGTTTAACATATCAGTCTGGACAATCTGCTCCCTCGCTAGCCCAGGGACTGAACTCCTCTTTCCTCTCTTATCCTCTGGATGTACCCTCTCCTTCTCTCCAACTGCTCTCTGGGGAAGCTCTGTAAGGGAAAACAGCACTTCAGAAGCCCTCCCAAAGGTTAGGAACCTCCAGTGGGCCTGTTTCTTGCTTCACCTGACTTTTGCCTGCCTACACCCTCCTTAAGAGAGCCCCACCCTGAGAAATTCTGATGGGCCTACAAGTGCCCTTAGATGGCGCAGCACTCCACTTCCTAAGAGGTTTCCACGGAGTTCCCAGAGGGCACGCAAACACAGAGGTCGAGTTGGGGACGGCATTTCCCTGAGGGTACGATCTTTACCTTGTACTCAGCTAGTTTTGGAGGAACCCTGTCACCATGCATAAGCATCTATCCTTTCTCCCGCGTGCTGGGATACCCATGACAAATACAAGATCCTAAATTCTTCCTTTTCACTTGCCCTTGTCTTCTCCCCTGCCTTTTCACCCAAACTCTAGACCTGAATCCCAAATCATAACATCTCAAGGTCAGGACCACATGGGTGCATAGGGACAGCCCGCAACTGTACACTGTAAAATCACCCATTCCCAAGCTTCATCCATGCTCCATGTATCTCATGGGAGCAGCATGGATGGCAGTCACCCAACTACACCAAGACTCAACACACAACCAAGAGCAAGAGACCTTGGCAGATGTAATCCCATCCAGGCCAGGCGCACCTTTTCTACAGAAGCTAGACAGGAATAAACTCCTGTCAGCATTTCAGAGACATATGGACAATGCCTTCAGTACTCCAGCTTTCAGTCAGCCATGAAGATGTCCAGCCCAAGTGCTCTGCTCCAGCCCCTGCGCTCCCCACAACTTGAATGACGCTGAGACTGTCATTTGCCTGAAATGCCAGGGTTTCTTCAGCTCCACAAACACTTTCAAGGACACATGACGCAAAGGTTACAAGTAAAAGGTTACTCTTCTCCATCAGCCTCATCCAGCCTCTGATCTTGGTCCCTCAGCCCCCTCCAAGTCATTCAATCAGCTCCTCGAGGATTTCCTCTCCAAAACTTCGAGCTGTTCCCGGGCCAGCTCTGGCAGCTCCCTTGTGTCCGGCCCCGGAGCACTGTGACTGCGGCGTTGCCAGGTGATGGCACTAACATGGCCAGGTCAGCGTCCCTCCCACACAGCCCCCCCCACCACAGTCCCACCCAGCAAAAACAGCCCATTGCCACTCTCACCATCACATCTCCGTGTCATGCCAGGGTTTCTTCAGCTGAAAAAACACTTTCAAGGACACACAACACAAAGGTTACAAGTAAAAAGGGGATTTTATTTGATGCTATTGTAGGTTCTGTTATGTTTCTGATTCCGTTTCAGAATCAGTGCTCCAAAGCATGAACGCAGTGGGCAGGCAAAGCCAGAAACAGGCTGATGCATTTGTCAGTTGAGCTTGAAAAAGCATCGTTTGCAGTCTGGCCAAGCAGAGCTAGAGAAAGCAGCAGCAGGAAGAGAGGCCAGGCAGAGCCTGTTCCCTGGAAAGGGAGAACAAGAAGAATGATCAGGACCAACCAAGCACACACAGAGAAGACAAAGGCAGAAAAAGGAAGGAGGGACAGCAAAAAAGAGGGACGAGGCGAAAGGAGGAGGAGAGCGCAAGAGAGGAGGAGGGACAGCAGAAAAGAAGGACAGCAGAAAAGAAGAGGCACCGCCCTGAAGAAGATGGACGGAGCTGAAGAAGATGGACGGCGCAAGGGAGGGGGAGGGGCGGCGCAAGGGAGGGGGGGGGGCGGCGCAAGGGGGCGGGGG
>NW_010322551.1:93682-94433 GCF_000700745.2 Antrostomus carolinensis
GGGAGGGAGAGGGACGACGCAAAAGAAGAAGGAGAGCAGAAAAGAAGAGGCACCGCCCTGAAGAAGATGAACGGAGCTGAAGATGATCGATGCTGAAGAAGATGGACAGCACTGAAGAATACAGATGGCGCTGAAGAAGATGGACGGTGCAAGAGTGGAAAAGGGAATTGAAAAGAAAAGGGGGTGCAGGGAGAAGAGGGGGGACAGCCGAAAAGAAGAGAGAGATTGAAAGAAAAGAGGGATGTAAAGAAGAAAAGAGGGATAGTGGAAAAAATGAGGGACATAAAAAAAAAATCCAAAAAAATTCCAAAAATTCCAAAAAAATTCCAAAAAAAAAAAAAAGCCAAAAAAAGGGTGACCAAAAAAAAAAAGGCGCCAATAAAGCAAAAAGGCATTGAAAAAAATAGAGGGATGCTAAAAAAGGAAAGAGGGCGTCAAAAAAAAAGAAATGTCATCGGAAAAAAAGAAAAAAAAGAGGCATGGAAAATAAAAACCAAAAAAGAAAAGAAGGCATCATAAAAAAAAGAGCGACACCTCAAAAATCAAAACATGGATGTCAAAAAGAAAAAAGAAAAATGGACGCAAAAAAAACCCCCCGAGAGATGCCAAAAAAAAAGAGCGACGCCAAAAAACAAAATAGGGCGTCAAAAAAAAAAAAAAGGCATTGAAAAAGATGCCAAAAAAAAAGGGGACGCCAAAAAAAAAAGGGTACACCGAGAAAGAGTGAGAACATGAAGAATGATAGGGAGCA
>NW_010322552.1:0-2518 GCF_000700745.2 Antrostomus carolinensis
GGCAGCATCTCAGAGCCCAGTGCTCCCACTCTGAAAGCCGCGGCTTTGCCCCTTTCCATTCAGCTACTGCAGTCACCAATAAAAAAACCTCTGGAGTGTTTAACATAAAAACTAAGGCACTTTTTATTTGATGTTTCATATAAACTGTTTCTTCTTTTAATGGTGAAACACATACATAAACTGTAAGATATATCTAATTACTTGTATCAGAGATTTTACTCCAAATTACCTATGACACTGGTAAGCACAATTGTGAATCCTGCAGTAGAAAAATCTTTAAATGCAAAAGCAGAAAAGTCAAAGAAGCCATCCTTCATGGGGGGAAGAGAACAGAATCAAATTTTCCCATACTGTTTTCCCTGAAAACTTCCTATTTTTGTGATGAAGTCCAGGCTCCAGACACCAAATATTTCCACTAAAAAGCTAATACATTGGGGGGATGGAATGGAGAGGAAATTTTCGTGTGACAATTATCTCAAAATACATCTTCCTAAGTGAATGCGTCAGAATTAAAAAAAAAAAAACAAAACAGCTCCTCCACTGGTAAAAAAAAATAAATAAATAAAGGAAGAAAAGTTTTAGAGGGCACCTGCATTTTCCTAGCACTACAATTCTACTACTGCTCTAGTTTTTAAATAGACATGAGAGCAGAGTCAGGTACCCACATTTATTTAACACATAGATAAACATTTGCCTTTGGGGTAACTGAGAAGTCAATGCTATTGCCTAAGGGCAAGGTGAAAAAGCATGGAGAAATGAAGATCAAAGAACAAGGAGAAATGCCTTCTGCCCCACAAAAACTGTCTGATATAATTTTAAAAGAAGTGGATGTTTTAAAGTGTGAAGACAGGAAACTAATGATGAAAAAGGTTTTATAGAATAAAGGAAGTTTTGTATGACTCTGACCTCATATACATTTTCTGTGCCGCAGGCTGAATGACAGTCCTGGGATACCACTCACAGGCAGAGCAAACAGGTTTCTGCAGGTACTAGTGCAACAACAATTTTTAGACAACTCCAGTCCCACTGCAGGGTCCTACCCAAGAAGGCACCAGCCTTGATATCGTTATTTAATGCAGAGAAAGACTACAGACTCTAAGTACTATGGACTACAGACTTAAAGAGAACAGAATTAAAGCACTCTGAAATGGGACATAAACCCCTTAAATAGCACAAACTGATCTATACCCATCTTTGAAGGAACTGCAAATCCAATTACACCAGTAGACAATACATTAAAAGTATTAACAAGTTAAACAAACCTCTCTTTTTCCACTGAGGAGTTATGCAAGCTAGAGATTGACATTCACTGAGAATACACACGTGTGTAAATCCAGCACGTGTTTGATAAACACATTTTGCACCTCATGTGAGCCCAAAATTCACGGTGTCTGTGTATTGCCTCTGATAACAATTAAATGCTACATTTAATCAGGTTTTAACATTTGACCAGGCAGCATCACTTCAGATGAGGTGTAACAGTTTCAGCCCTGGAAAATGTAAATACCAGTGCAAGAGAGCAGCCATTCCTGTCTTTCCAGTAGATTCAGTGATCTGAGCTAATGCACAAAATCTTGAATGCACCTGCAAAAGTTAAAGCAATGACAGAGGTCATATTGTTTTGTTGGGATTTTAGTAAAACTGAAGCTGCTGGAGTACACCATAATCCTCAACAGGCAAACTTTAGAGAAAGGAGGTAGGTTCTCAGCTGGTCTAAGTCAACATGGTTTGTAGATTTCTTGTGCTGTTACAGGGCAGATTCAGGACAGTGATTATCTGACAGTTCTCCTCATTTTAGCAAGCAACTACCCCTTTTTAAAAGAAAAACAGGAAATGGAAAGCAGAACCTGCAAACACATTAATCCTTGGCAAACAAAGGAAAACTAAAGGCTACCCAATTTCTTCTTGTTCACATGTTTCAGCTCTACAAAGGACAGAAGTTCTATGCTGACTTTTCTTTCTTCAATTGTTGGGAGGCTTCCTCACATCCTTTCCTTTCCTCCCAGTAATATATTTACTCCTTTTAATTGCTCCATACACGTCAGTCAAGAACCATCACCGATAACTCTGTCTAAACAGTCTGTTTCTTGTTGCTCACCGCACATCTCAGCACCACACATTCCGGCTGGCCTTCTAGACACCATCTCCAAAATATGTGCAACCACTACCACAGAATCACAGAATGGTCGGGGCAGGAAGGGACCTCTGGAGATCATCTAGTCCAACACCCCCCTGCTAGAGCAGGATCACCCACAGTAGATCACACAGGAACATGTCCAGGTAGGTTTTGAATGTCTCCAGAGATGGAGACTCCACAACCTCCCTGGGCAGCCTGTTCCAGTGCTCTGTCACCCTCACAGAAAATAAGTTTTTCCTTAAGTTTAGGTTGAACCTTCTGTTTTCCAGTTTGTGACCATTGCCCCTCATTGTGTCACTGGACATCACTGAGAAGAATCTGACCCCTGACTCATTTGGATGAATTTTTTTTTTTCTCCTTCAAACTGGAAAGATTGCTGCT
>NW_010322552.1:2551-14757 GCF_000700745.2 Antrostomus carolinensis
TACTCAGCTAATAACAAAAGGTTAATGTTGATTTTCTATTTTCTTTATTATTAATGCTTCTATTTCTAGAAACCTTGCTCACAGGAAGCCTTCCTTCAGTGCAAGTGACTTCCGTAACTCACGCCTCTGCGAGCAGAGGGTTTGGGAACGTTCTTGGATGAGCAGGGACACCTGGTCCCCCATTTGTCATCTTCCTGAGGTCACCCGCCAGCTGTCGGTCCTCTCAACACCCAGCCTTGTCACCACGGTGAAAGCATTCTCCCTTGCTCAGGTTTCCAGGTCTGAACTTCCAGATACAGTAAATCAATCGGCCATCGCAGAAACTGCTCAGACAACTGCAAGTAAGCATCTGAACACCCTTGAGCAGCCTCGCTGCGTAACAAGGACACTGCAGTCCTAGCTGGAATCCAGCAAAGCGCTCGCTCTGCATGACTAGTATAGATTACACTTGGGAGGGCTGCAGAACTGTAGCTACATTTAGTCTGTGACTAAATCAGGCTCCATTCGTACTTGACCCCGAGAAGAATGTCATTGAACACAATGGCCTTTTCTCAGCTATGATCTCGTATTTTTTTTTCTTTTCAATAGCCAAAAAGACCATTAAGCCCTCATTTCTGTAATTGTGAAGTAGCTCTCTTTTTAACGTGTTGTGGAAATGTTTTGGCATGCCTTGATCTTCAAATTCTTCACCTTTCCCCGTTCCCTCCAACTCCACTCTTTCTCCTGCATGCTATGTTTAGGACAAAGGTCACCAGAAGAACGTGTATATATTTAAATAATTATTATTACTCTGAGGAAGTTAACCACTGTTTTGTAACTTGCTACTTGAGTCAGGATTTCCATTGGCTTTTGTTTTTTTTTTTTTTTAAGGATAGGGCAAGTTCAGTCTTAAAGACATCACGGTGTCTTTCCCCATGGCTAGAGGAACATTTCCAGGACTTCTGTAGGCAAAAAGAGAGAACACAACTTCTATTCTAAAAGACAGTTCTTTTGGACACACAAATTCTCCTTTTAGGATAAAAATTCCCTACAGTTGTTCACTCTCTGCCTTTTTCTCTGACTTCTGTTCACCGCACTGTGTACCACAAATCCCCCAGTGCCCGGCAAGCAATCCATATTGATGAACTGGGGCTTTGAGCAAGCTACATGAAAGGGATTCCCCCTGGACCAGCTTCCATGTGAAGCAAACAGAGCCCTTTCTGAACAGAGAGCTCAGTCAGGAACACCTACAGAAAGAGGTTGGAGATGCACAGAGACTTTCCCCCCAACACTTTTTCAGAACATTTTCCTGGATGCACAGTTTTGTGGCAACTGACCACAAGGATGGTCGTAGCTGTACCACAACTGCAGAGTACAGGATGGCCTGCCACAAGCACAGAGAAATATGTTTTGCCTCAGCTTTGAAAATACCATCTCCCCAGGTCAGCCAGTCTATTCTGTTCTCACTGTGACGCAGCATCCCCCTCTCTGAGTAGCAGTGAATTCATGTTGCATGGTAATTCCAGTTAATATGACTCAGAAACAAAATAGCACAAGATGCACAAGAATTTCTAGAGGGTTTTTAACGGCTGATACTGATCAGATAAGTAAGCCGCCAAACCTAGTAATTATCTCAAATTAATAACTATGAGAACAGAGCAATTTTTTAACTTGCTCTGTGCTCGTAGTTATTCATTCGAGATAATAAGAACCCAAAGTTATTTTCTTTAGGCAGTATTTGAAAAGCATAATTGTTCAAAGCAAAAAGACTGCAGTCTGAACGACACTATTTAAAGAAGATGAGACTGTTCGGGTCAAAACAAGGTGAAAAAAACAGCCTGCCTGGTATCGCAGCTGACTAATGCTCTGATGCATTAGACTCTCCGCTGCTTCAGGTTCTGGTTGCTGCTGTTCAGGTCAGCATTTCAGTCTGATGTTGAGGATCAGGTTTACAGCTCTCAGTCATGCTGGCATTTGCTCCTCAGGAAGACCTGGAAGAGGTGGGAAGGAGAAAAGAGCGGAGGGCAGGAGCTAGGAGTGAGAACTTCTCCTCAGAGCCACGGCTGGGCTAAGAATTAGAAGCATGTGCCCAAGTCGTGTGTGCAGCCTTTTGGCTGAAGCTCTCAAACACCAACCTGCAAAGGAACGGTTTAGCCTCGCTCTGTATCACAGAGCAGTCAAAGAGCTCACAGAGGTGGAGGGGAGAAGGGGAAAGAGGTGCTCTGTTCTCTTGAAAATATTTTTCTAGGGGAATAAAGGAAAAAAAAAAACAAACCCCACCACTCCCTCCTTCAATCCTAAAAAGTTTCCTCCTATCAGTCAACATATGGTAGGAGCTATTATTATTTCGCTTAGACATAAAGTATCATTTTAAGCCTATTTTTCAATTTTAGAAGTTTGACATTTCTATTGTGAAATCTGGGTGTAATTCTCTGGATTTTATTGTCCTTCTCTATTGTGCCCTGGTGGAATTTCTAGAGGGGGAAAAAAGCAGTGATGATTGGAGATTTTAATTTTACTCTTCTAAAAAGACAATGAGTT
Source organism: Antrostomus carolinensis (assembly GCF_000700745.2). Lineage (NCBI taxonomy): Eukaryota > Metazoa > Chordata > Aves > Caprimulgiformes > Caprimulgidae > Antrostomus > Antrostomus carolinensis. The sequence continues at coordinate 5,072 of NW_010322552.1, forward strand.
AAGTGTCCAAATGGAATTGTTCTTTATTTTATATAATTCCTTTTAAATTAATTCTTATTCTGTGCTGCTTTTCAGTCTAATACAATTTACTGAACCAGCAGGAACACAGATATCAAAGCAGAAGTGTGCTGAGCTAGGCAGGATCCCTCAGTTTCACCAAGGGGAGAAAAATGTTAACAGAGTTGTTACAGAGGAGTGACATTCACAATTACTGAAATTCTCCATGGATTATTTGTATAACAACTTGACCCACCTTGCAAACTGCATCCTCAATAAAGGTATCTAAAGAAGTTGTGCCTACTGATTGAATTGATTCTGAAACCCTCTGGTGCAGAAACTGCATTTTTAAATGTTCACAGAGAGTGCCTAGCAATTGGAGGAGGGATTATCATTAATAAATAATGACATTTAATAAATTATCAGGCAATGCCATGCTGAGGAGAGAACTGACATTAACACTAGGTGGCAGAAGGCTCTGTCACATTGGAGACACCTGCAAACAGATACACTCAGAGACCCAGACTTAAGCTTGATAGCTGATTTTAGAAAAGCTAAGTGGAAAACAGCTGAAAGCAAAATAGCTATAAAATACAATTTTCCATCCAGTTTTTCAGTTCTAACTCTGGCTCTGGCATCTTTAGCACACATCATTTCACTGTTTAAAAGATTGTTGGTTATCCCTGAATCTGAATACACCTTCTAGACTTGAACCTTAAATCACCTCTTATTCAACTCAGGTTAAATTCTGTATGTGACAAATAAAAACTTAATAGAATCACTTAAGTAAAAGAGGAATTTGAAGTTTAAAGAAATAAATGGCCATTAGGGCAAGTACACAATAAAAATATACCCTGCTAGTTATCTTGAAAGGCACCTGAAACCAAGCTTGGAGTGCTACAAGCAAGCACACTTCTGCAGCTGAAAGAAAACAACCTACAAGCAAAACTCCTCAAGACTCGCTGTGGAAGTGGTCTTGTAAAAATGGCAGTTGCTCCTTCATGAAAATGCATTTTCAGGAGATATTTTTATATTTACATATAAAATTCCATGGTATAAATTGTTTTCTTCCAGTTTTTCATATTTAATCCTTTGAAAAATGTTCATGCTTAATTTTCTTCTAGTCTGGACACTCTATTTTCAACTCCCTCTCATCTAGTCTGCATCAAATTAAAATAAGGGAACAAAACATTTAAGTTCCAGTAAAAAAAAGGTAAGTGAAGAAATATCATCAATCACAACTCAAAGACAGTACACGAAGAATTTGCTGCGTGGGCTCTAACAACCTGGATAGAAAAGAAAGCAGAGAGCAATGCCAGATGTAAGGAGGAAGCCATAAACAGAGAGGAAAAGTAGAAGACAAGCAATGTCTACATGTTAAAAACAAAAGGGGGTGGGGGGAGAAGGACACTGTGTTTCCTTAGACGAAGAAGTTATAGCTGACAGCAAAGACTTCTTCTAGATGACTGTGGCTCCACTGCTTTTGCACTTGCCAACCAGTAATGTCCCAGATTGACAGTGCTTGAGGGTTGGGTTCTACAAGCATAGCTGGTGCCAACAAGGAGCTCGGTAGCATTGTGGTGGGTTATTCTGCACCTCTAGACATGGAGGCTCTTTGTGTTTAAATATAGTATATTCTATCATTCACGGTTGTCAGCAGTGGAAATTGTCATCTAAGCAGTAAAAGCTGCTGTTGAAGAAACAGGAGGGACTGGTTAGAAAGTAAAAATTATTTTGGCCACGACAACTCATCTCGCTGCCCGTTCTAAGGGTAAGGGATCAAGGCACCTATTGCAAATTGCTGCCTGAGAGTCAGAAAAATCAATAGTAGGTAGGAAAGCCTCCTTGCCAAGGCTACAGCCACTGCCAGCAGATTATTAATGCATCTGTCTGCATTCTTTAATGTTTCCTAAGAAGCAACTATGTTAACTGAAAAGGTGCGATGTGTCACCAGCCCTTCTCTTCTCTCCTCTTTATTTTCCCTCTATATTAAAACCTTGGCTACCAAAGAAAACAATCATGTTTCACCTCATCTTTTCCCAGCTTTTCTGAAGTTCAGTTCCTGCTCTATAGCAATATATACAGTCTAAGTACTATCCCTGACAAGCTGTTTGACAACCCTAAGTTGCACATCTATTTTACTCCCAGAGCTTTGTAGTTGGTAGGGCTTAGATGGGAAATGGAGGCCAATTAAAATAAACACAGACAATATCAATGAATTCTTCAGAAACACACAAGACAAGCAAAATGAAACACTACTGGCTTTTGCCCACAATTAGAATTCAGCCCATCTCGCAGGCTGAATACTCTGGCTGAGGTCCAGAAAGACACTTAAGCATATGTCTTATTTTAAGCATGTGAGTAGTCTCATTGATTTTTCACTCATGCCAGTAAGAATATTCAATGCGCTTAAAGTTAAGCACATTGTTAAGTGCCTTCCTGGATCAAGGCCAGGCTATTTAGCCCTTGTAAGAGTTAGTCTACAGAATATTTGCCATTATTTTAACTTCTCGATACTTTCTTTGAGATAAAGTTTTATGGTGTATGGAAATATTTAATTCATCAAGTATCATACAAGCAATGACTGGTTTACAGCAACCTTCAGGGAACGAGTATTCTTCCCCTTCCCACATCTTCTGAAGCAGTAACTAGAAGGATTATCATGACACATAAGCAAATACACAGATAAAATTAGTTTTGAAAGGGAAGCCAGCAGTCTTACTGATCTGAAAAGCAAAACTAGCCCCATAGTGAAGAGCTGACAGACATATTAATTTTCAGTGAAAACCAATAAAGTCATTTGCCAATATCCCATTCCAAATCCTGTACAGCCACTTTGAAAAACAAGCTAAATGTTTACTGAAATGAATTATCACAATAAGCACATATTCAATTCCATTTTTTTTCCTTCTTCCTTTTACATCAAGTTGAATACAAAATTCAAGGAAAGACCTGTTAGTGCTTCCTCAGGATGATCTCACCACATCAGAGCACTTCACAGAGATCAAAGGCACAACAAACACTATTGCTTTTTGCTACAAAGCAGCAAATGCCATTCACTTTGCGACAGACAACTGGATTATTATCTGGTTGGCATTATCCAAGCAACATCCAGTATTGTATCCTGAATAAAAACTAGAGAAAGGTGTTTAACATAAGGAACACTATGCTGGGTCAGACCAATGCTCCCTCCACTCCAGCTGTCCCTCTCCAGGAGCAGAAAAGGGACCACAGGGGAGCCTGACCAGCAGGACAGTATGACAATCTGCCCCTATTTTACAAGCAGATGTAGCTTTTCATTTCAGTACTTGTTTCTTCCTGGAAAGTTTAAATTCAGTAGTGAAAGTATGTAATTGACAGGGCAATACATGAACATAAAACCAATTTAAAACTAAATCATGTCTTTGAAATCTCAGGCTGACTCATAGCTGTACTACTCATCATGCCTTACAACTATGCAGCTCCACCGATTTCATGCTACCAAGCCCCACACCTGATGGCAACTCAATCCTCAGCATCTAAAACACCACTTTAGAAACTGGTGGACTACCCTCATGGACAACCTCTGAGACCTCTGCAAAAAGTAGCAGAAGTTAAAGGTAGCCTGCTGACAAACACTTTCTAGTAGATTCTGGTTTAGAAGTCCTCAATTTGAAAGAAAATCTCTCTCTTTTTTATAGATAGAGGTCTTTTACATATCTTGATGCTGAGATTATTTGATGAAATTTTATCATCTTGCCATGCAGAGTCAGACATAAAGGCCATAAAGCAGAGATGCACTGGGGCTGGAAGGCACATCTGGAGACCATTCAGTCCAGCCCCCCCACTCAAAGCAGGGTCAGCTCAAGCAAGTTGCTCAGGGCCATGTCCAGTCAAGTTTTTAGTATCTCCAAGAAGGAAGACTTCACAAACTCTGGAAAACATGGTCCAGTGTTTGACCTCCCTCACAGGAAACATATTTTAATGGCATTCCCTGTATTTCAATTTCTGCCCATGGCCTCTTGTCCTCTCACTGGGCAGCACTGAGAAGAGTCTGGCTCTGTCCTCTTTACTCCTTGCCCTCCACATTGACAAGATCCTTCTGAGTCTTCCCTTCTCCAGATTAAACAGTTCCAGCTCCCTCAATCTCACCTCACACAACAGACACCCCAAGTCCTTAATCACTCCAGTGTGGCCCAGAAGTGGGCCCAGTGCTCCAGATGTGTCTCTCACCAGTGCTAAGCAGAGAGGAAGTATCACCTCCCTCAACCTGCTGGTAAGACTCTGCCTAACGCAGCCCAGCAGGTTGTTGATTTTCTTTCGCACAAGGACACATTGCTGGCTCATGGTCAACTTGGTGTGCTCCAAAGCCTTCTGGGCAAAGCTGCTTCCCAGCTGGTCAGTCCTCAGCCTGCACTGGTGCAGGGGGTGATTCCTCCTCAGGTGCAGGTCTTCCCATTTCTCTCCATTGAACTTCATGAGACTGCTGTTGGACCATTTCTCCAGCCTGTCGAGGTCCCTTTGAAGGGCAGCACAACCATCAGTGAATGAGCTGCTCCTCTGAACTTTCTATCACCTGCCAACTTGCTGAGTTACTGCATCAGCCAGGCAGTAACGAAGAGGCTAAGCAGTACTGGTCCCAGTATTGACCCCTGGGGTAGATCACCAGCTCCTATTTTGCTTTGAAATTCACAACACATAACAGGTATGTTAACATCACCAGACTCTATTGGTTTAACTAGTTTCCACTTTTAAATTAGTATGATTAAATGAGAGCAGTATTTTAATATATGCAAGAATCAAGTCTGGTTTTGAACAGTATCTGTTGGCTTAACTTATTCTTAAAAGTGAATTTCCTTTAGGAAAAGTTCAAAAATCATTTATGACTTCAGACAGAAAGACAGGCTTTTCTTTTTGAACAGCTTTAGTATGTAACTAACCCAAGTGATGGACTTTATTAAGAAATCATTTCTGCGGACAAAACTGCACCTTCACTTGAAGAGACGAGAGCAACAAGAAAGCTGTATTCCAGAACTGGGATTATAGCCAGTTTATGATGGAAAAAACATTGAATGCTTATGACATAATTATAATGTTACAACATTTGCTGTCAGAATTACAAAAATTATTCTTAAAATTATACCCTAAATAGAATGTTGTTTAGCTAAACTGAAAGCATATTCCAAGAAATGTGAAAAAACAAACTTAGCAGACTTCCAAATTGAAATTATGCATACTAAGGGCTTGTTTTAATAAAAGTAAGTTTAGTGAATGAATAAAGTTTCTCAAAAAAAAAATATTTTAAAGATAATGAATGCCTGATCTCCAAGAGAGTGCCATATGAAATTTCAACATTGACTCATGTAAACTAACCTCAAATTTAACCAAAGGCAACTGTGATCAATATTGTGTCAATCCGAAAAGATCTGGGTTTTAAGGCAACAAAACCAGATGTAGGGATGAGTAAAAAGTTGGAATCCACAAATTGAATGGAGTACTTTGCCACTGAAGGGTCTGGAACAGTTATACTGACAGGGAAAAGCCAAAAGAATGAAAAGTTTTGATAGTATTGCCACATTTAGCAAGAAGAGAGTCAAGTGCAGGAGAAATAAAAGGGAGTTTGTTACTGTTGTGTGTTATTTAAATTTTTCTTTTAAAAAAGGCATCCTTCACTTCTAGGTGGTACGTGGGCTTTTCCTCCACACACCTCTAAGTCATTGTACAGCATCTAGTATGATGGACTTGCATTACATGTTCCTAAGCACTTTTGGAGAGCAAACAGCAGTAACAGATAATAAAAACCCCAATCATATAAAATATAAACAGATTTACTGACACGCTCTTGAAAAAGTGGTAAGAGTTACAGAACAGTAAGACCCAAAAAGGCCAGCTGTATATAGGAGAGTTGTGCTAGAGAAGAAAAGGACATTGGAAACAGATTCTGCCTTCACTGCAAAAAAAACAACCCTGAATACAGGGTTGTGATTTGTTTTGTTCTTTTTTTCCCTAAAAAGCACGGATCACCTTGCAGCCTTAATTAACAGCAACCATGCTTAGCCTTGATGACTTAAAGGGCTCATCCACTGAGAAAGAAATCCATCCAGTGGACAGAAACCCAACATTTGCCAGCCAGGCAGCTCTACGTAGCCTGTAAAAATTAAGTCCTGCAACAGTTTTATATTTGTTCTGCTGCAACATGCGACCATTTGTAGTACTTACTGGAGAGAAGGAATGCAGTCTGGTTACCCAGTCTCACTACAGATGAACTTTCATGCATCAGAGACATGGAGTCATTTAATCATAGTACAGACACCCTGTTGGGCATGCTGACTGTATAAGTGTGTGCATACACAAATATGCACGTGCATGCACTACCCACCACTGTGCTCCGTCATGCATCCCCATCTCAGAAGCAGGTGATACAGAATAAAAAGTTGCCTACAACCATCCCTTTATTATTGTCTTTATCATTTCATGGTAATAACACTTATCATGAGTTGTAGTGGAAAAAACCCATGAACTAAAAACAAAAACTGAGCTGAGGGAGAAAAAGGTGTCAGAGTAGAGAAAATTGAGTTTTATTCCTCAAAACAATAATCCCTACCATGACAGCTTTGCTGGCTCCTTCTCCACTGACAGGAAATTTCTGTAAAAGAATCACATGGTGCTGGAACACAGAACTGCAGAGCTTCGACAGGCTATAGACCAGGGATTAACGGACAAAGTAAAAAGCCCAGTCTTCTCCTTTATCTTCCAAATACTAAAGACATAGAATGTGACCGAAACCTGTTGACTTTGACAGGGTTTAAGTTATGCCAATATTAAGTCGAAGAAGCAGAACAGCTAAAATAGGTAGAAAAATAAAAAGTCTATGACTTCATTGCCTCACAGTCTCCTGCACATTTCTACCTTCACAAAAATAGGTAGAAAATCCCAGAGGACCACAGAGGGCAATAGATTCATGAGGTCTGAGAATCCCAAAACAAAGATGCAACTGAGTGAACAGATTTTGTTATTTTAACCCTGAAAGCTTAAATGAAATCTAAAAAAAGTAAAAACAAAACTAAAGTGCAGAAAAGCACTGTCAGTACTGTCGTTTAGGCATGTTTCCCTCCCCACCTCTGAAAAGTTGTCTGGCATTTGACATAATTGGGAGGAAGAATTTTTTCCCCTGGCAAAGTCAATTAACTTCAGTGTATTTGTATCACCTGTCAGAGCTCAATCTGCTATCTTCTTCACGTCTGACACAAGCTTCTACACCTACTTGACAGATCAAACAAGTTTTAAAGAAATTACTGTGCTTTAAAGGGAAGTTCCACAGCTACATCAAGTCAAAAAGCTGCAAGACAAGAGGCAAGTGATTATTCTATTAGTACATGATACACTCCCCTAGAATATTAAAATACAGCGTATCTTTGTACTGAAGTTTAACTTCTTTCATGCAATTTGCTATTTCATTATGAAGATCCTTTAGTCTTTAATCATCATAAACATCTGTAAAAATTAAAGAAGGTAATTTTCCTGCTTTGTGCTCTGGAACTGCTTAATTTCTCATATTATTAAGATATAAAAACCTCCTTGTTGTAACAAGAAATTTAAGAAAGAGTGCGGGCAGCTGCTTTAATGTACAGCCATAAACAAGTATATGCATGTTTGTGCACAAACATGCACTGAATGTTATAACCAAGCTTTTTTTCTTTTTTAAAGACTATATAAAATATTAGTGCTTTATGCAACACCATACAATGGGATGTCATTAGATTACATGTCATGCCACTCCTTGGCATCATTAAACCAAGTGCCAGATCTCATCATGTTTTATGGTCACTATAACTCAAGTCCAAACTCATTTCCCATTAGCCCCAATTTAATGTTTGTGTTTGTTGTACATCAGTGTATAAGCCTCCTAATTAAAGGCAGCAGAGCAGAGAAAGATAACGCATAAAACGTGCTTAATGCAGTTCTTCAGTCAAAATGTAAATGAATACACATCAGCATGGTGGGTGATGCAGGCGTCAAAAAAATTGTCCATTGAAATGCATTTCTTTGTAATCAACTATTAAAAGCAAGTGGACCAGTATTCCAGCTCTCCTAGATGGCAGCCAGGAACTGGGAGCACTCACTGGATGCGTAATTGGGAAACAACGTCAGGGTCTCTGTGGACCAATATTTCTCAGTTTTTAAGTCCCCAGGCAGCATGGAAGAGCGTATCACAGAAGAAAAACAGTCACTTTATTTGGGCATGGATCTATTCGGAAGTAAAAAGCTATATTCTGGTCACCAAAGACACTCTGACATTCTGGTGAGAAAGAAGGTTTGGTCAAATAAAATTTCTTTACTCACTAAAATAAAGTTGTTAATTTCTAGTGAGTTGGTCAAGCACAGTGCATCACACATGACAGGCTGCTGATGTGATTTAAGGGAAGACAGCAAAGGACCATATTGATTTCTGCCATCAGTAGGACAAGCACTCTAGTAAGTTGACTTTAAAGCAGCTACACAGAAGTATTGCATTATCTGCCACACAAGTGCTAAGGAGATTTTCAAAGACTTAAATAATGTTTTGGCACATAAATCTGCTATGAGCTAATGAGATGCCCTTTGTGACTGAGAACTTCTTGTACTACAAAGCTTCTATCAGCTGAAGCCACAGAAGAGCAAATACCACAGGAGAAGCAGAGCTCTTCCCAGACTACCTCTGTGCTATTCCAACACACACCAGAGCACATGCAAGTCCAAGCCACCCTAGAAGCCACCTCAAACATAAGCCCCACATAAACTTTACCAGGAGTGCAGCTTTGCACACTTTCCCTATAACTCTTTACAGAGGTTAAAGCTGTATTAATGCAAATTCCTCACTTTTTATACAAAAAGTACATTCCATTTTTTCAAGGAAAAATATTTTGTAGGATTTCCACAGGGACACTATGGGCCTTGTTCCTGAGTTAGTTATCTTTTGCATCAGAGTGATTACCCTCTAATCCCACCAGACTGCAAAAGCTCCCACTCTATGCTCTGTCCATTTAATGCACTGCTGCTCAATATATTCCACACTGACCTATGGATTTGTTTAACCATCACTGGTCTCAAATTTCTTCACCTCAAGAACTAAACACATCCCTCAGTGACTCACCTCAATGAAAAGGAAAGAACAAGCTCACCTTTAGGTTTATCACAAAAACAGGCAGTATTTTTTTTTTTCTTAAAGTACCACATTCAAATTAGCTTCATAGGAGCTACACCAAAAAATATTTAAGCTTGATTTACACTCATAGCTCTCAAGAACTAAGTGTAAGTGGGAATTAATCATCCAATGAGGTATTTTCCCTGCAGAGATCTCATTTTATGCCAGTGATACTCAACAACTTTCATCTATGATTTTAAAAACAAAATATAGAAGTCACTCCTTGTAAAATGTATAGCTGTCAAAAAATCTGAGGGGGCTGGGAAAACAGATAAATTATTCAGGCTAATCTGTAGCACTTACTCATTCTACCAACTACAGAGAGCTTAATAGCAAAGGTCATGCAGCTAGGAGCAAAGAACACAGGTCATTCAAGACACAGCACTACATTAATTAATTAAGACTGGACACAATGTAGACATAATGGTGGCCAACTTGCAAAACATGAGCTCTGGTTACTTCTGCTAAAGTGATGGATACACACACAAAGTAGTATCAAGCAGGAGAATAAGGGGGGAAGGGGGGG
>NW_010322553.1:0-212 GCF_000700745.2 Antrostomus carolinensis
CCATAGCTGTTGCTTGCAGGCCGTGCCACTCACCAAGGAGCCAGATGTCCCCATGCTGGTGGCAGCACCTGTCCCCACACTCTGCCCCAGTGAATGAAACAGCTTTGACTGGGGGACAAACTAACCGTGGTGTCCCCTGGGCCACTTAGCCTGTGGGTATGAGTCTGGAGCAGCGCGTGGCCGTGCCAGCCTGCAGTGCCGTGGCTGGGGGT
>NW_010322553.1:403-759 GCF_000700745.2 Antrostomus carolinensis
CTTTGCCACCGAGCACCCTCACCATGACCTCCTGGCTGCCGAGAACTTCTCGGTGCAGTTCACCGACCTCTTCCAGCAGTACTTCTGCCACGAGGTGAAGGAGGGCTTTGCCATGAACCAACTCCACATCCTGCCCGCCGGACCGGCGCGGGATTACCGGGAGACACACCGGCGGCACATGGATGCCTCCTTGGGCACGGTGGCCACCAAAGCCGAGCCAGAGCCAAGCGCCCATCCGGAGCTACCCGGCCGAGCTCCTGAGGCCACCCCAACGGGGCTGCGCAAGTCCTGGAGCTCAGAGGAGCTGGGGGGGCCGGCACGACGGCCCTTCTCGCTCAGCACACTGCGCAGGGGCT
>NW_010322553.1:816-4703 GCF_000700745.2 Antrostomus carolinensis
GGGGGGGGACAGCTCTCAAGCCGGGACTGGGCAAGCGCATCCTGCCGTGGGGGCTGTCGCGGGAGCAGCCCCCCGAGGTGCGCAAGGAGGGTCTCCTCAAGTACGGGCTGTTGGACGAGACCTTCCTGGACAATGGGACGCGTTGGCAGCGCTGTCGCCTGGTGCTGCGGCGAGCGGGGACGCCCGACGGTGAGGAGTACGTGCTGGAGCTCTTCGACCCACCCAAGGTAAGGACATGATGGGTCTTGACCATTTCGGCCGGGTGATGCTGCGTGTCCCTAGGCAGAGGGCTGGGGATGATGGAGCAGGACCACGGTGCATCCCTGGTCCCAAGGGCTTGTCACCATGAGCGGTGTCTGGGCACAAGCCCAGGACCTTGGATAGGTTTGCTCTGCCACTGATCTTCTGAGGTTGCACCCACCTGAGGTTGCACCCTATTTATTTAAACCCTCTGGGAAGGAGAGCTGAGCCACCACTGCGGTGACCGATGCTGTGACCACATGCTGAGACCAATTATTGCGATGGGTTGAGTTGTGATTGCGTTTCTCCCTGCTGGGACCCCAAACCTGGCTGAGGGTGACGTGTGCCACCAATTATTGCGATGGGTTGAGTTGTGATTGCGTTTCTCCCTGCTGGGACCCCAAACCTGGAGGTTTTTTTTTTTCAGTGAGAAGCAGCACACCAGCCTTGTGAGCTGAGGGTAGAGGCTGGTGGCCTCCATCCCGCTTGTCCCCATGGACCTGTCCCACCAAGGCTGGGGGGTGTCACTGGGTCTGGTGAACCCCAAATTCACCCTGTCCCCACCATGCTGTGGCTTCAGCACAGTGAGGGCATCTGCTCACCTGGGCAAGCTGGGAAAGGAAGGGGAAATAGAAATGCAGCTGCGTGCTTTCCTCTGCTCCCCACGGGATCTGTGAGGGACTTTAATTTTATGGCTAAAAATTTACTTTTGTGGCTAAAAACTCAGATCTCTGTTACCCTGGGGAGCTCCCGTGGTGCTCGGGCTGCGGCTGGGGTGGAGGTGATGCCGGGTGTGAGGGATGGGGAGCGATGAGCTGTGGTGTTTAATCTTTAAAAAGACAATTCCTCCACACGGCAGGCACTGGGCTGGGTTTTCTCTTTCTTCTTTTTTTTTCCTCTTTTTCCTTTTTTTTTTGGTGCTCTTTTCACTTTGGTGACTAACTTGTGCTTTGGAAGGAGGGAGGCTTGGGTAGAGCTGGAGCTTTGCTTTGTCCCTGCCTTTGGGCTGTGTTTGCTGTTCACCGTGGCACTGGGCCAGGGAGCAGCTGGATAAATTCCTGCTATTTCTGTCAAACAACCCTCATATTAAATATCTAAGGAAAAAAAAAAAAAAGGAAACAATACCAAAATTGTCAAATCTGAAAGTAAAAGCTGGGTTTGCTCTGTTGGTTTTGCTCTGTGCTTGCAAACTCTGCTTTTTCCCTTTTTTTTCCCATTTTTTTTCTTTATTTTCCCCGCTCCCTCCCTCGGGAAGCGAGCCCGGCGCACTCCTCCTGTCTGCCCCCGACCAGCTCTGACCCATGGGCAGGAGATATTTAAAACAAGCCATTGAGGAAATTCACCCCGTGCTCTGCAGCATCATTCCTCACATTTTGCAGTAAATCTCTGTCCCCTGGAGATGTCCTGGCGAGTCCCTGTCCCCGCGAGGCTGGGGACCCTGCGGTCCCCCAGGAGGCAGGTTTCTCAGCCAGGTTTGCGGAAAGGGGGGGATGTTCCTCGCTGGATTTCACGAGTCTCCGGAGTAAATTGCTTCCTGTGCAAATATTCTCAGGGCGGGTCCTTCCTTTCTAATTAACTGGGATGGGGCCAGATCCTGTCTCCATTACAGCAGAATCAATCCAGCCCCTTTCCCAGTAACCGCGGTTGAATTCTGGGAGTGGTGGAAATCTGTGCTGTGCTGGTGGGTCCCATTCCCCAAACCCAGGAAGGGGACAACCCCTGGAGTGGTGGGAACAGAACAACTTGGTGGTGATTTTTAAAATGTTATTTATTTTTTTTTTTAAATTATTATTTAAAATAACTAAGTAATAAGAAATAACTCCCTGGGGAAGGCTGTGAGGAGCCCCCTCCTCTCCATCCTCCAACCCTGAGCTTTGCTGTTGCCTTTCCCCCAGGTTGTGGGTCTCTTCCTGATTTGAAGATGCTGTTGATCATCACAAAAGATTAATGGCTTTAAATAAGCAACTGTAAAAACAATCCTTGAGGGCTTTCATCCCCAACTGGTCTCTGGACCATTACACTTGGTCACCCTCAAGGTCCCCCCCAGAAGCTCCCTCCTTTTTTCCCTTTCTCCTTATAAATAATGTGATATCAATGGCAATTCAGCCTTCACAGCATCAAGCCAAGTCCTTAAATATTCAGCACCTTGCAATGAACTTGGAAAGACGGGGTGTGTGGGGAAAGGGGGGGTGACCCCACACATGTCCCACCACTGCTCAGCTGCTTTTGGCAGCTTTTATCTTATTTTCTTCCCTGCTTTCTGCTCCAACGGGGCCTCTCAGCCTAATCTCATAACATGCCCGGCATCAAAGGCAGCGGGGAGCTTTGAAGAGCCCTAAATCCCATTTATTGCTTGGGTGGTGCTGGGTGAAGGGGTGGGTGTTGCTGAGCCATGCTGGAGGTGTTGGTGATCCCTGCAGCACTGCCTGGCGTGGGCATCCCATCACCCAGGGATGTGCTGGTCTCGTGGGAGCTTCAGCCGGATGGGATGGGAGTTCCCATAGTCACAGCTGCTGCTGGGTTGGTTTTGGCATCGCTCCTTCCTCCCTCAAACGCTGGAAAAATGATGTTGTGAAGGAGGGATTTGGAGATGACGGGATGTGGAACTCTCCTGGGAGTGGGTCACAACCTGGCTGTGGGGCACCCATGAGCTCAGGGCACCCAGACCCCCCAACCTGGTGCCACACTGGAGGGTGCTGGGGAGAGGAGGGGAAAAAGCTCTTCAATATGAGGGTGGTGGATCATTGGAACAGGTTCCCCAGAGAGGTGGTGGAGGCCCCATCCCTGGAGATGTTCAGGGTCAGGTTTGATGGGGCTCTGAGCAACCTGCTCTAGTGAAGATGTCCCTGCTCACTGCAGAGGCTTGGACTAGATGACCTTTGAGGGTCCCTTCCAACCCAGACCAGCAATGATTCTGTGTCACCAACTGACCAGTGCCGGTGTGAGGTGATGATGATTCTGTGGCACGAGGCTGCCAGGACCAGACCCAGCACCAGTGGTGCCATCCTGACCTGGAGCAGGGGGGTATTGGGGTACCTAGAACACTTGTACCCATGGGTGTATGTATACGTGTGTGCAGGAAAACCAGTGAAACCTTGGGGATGGTCCTAGGCATGCTGCCCAGGTGGATTCTCTGATGTCTAGTATGAGGGTGATGCTACCCCTCTCCTGCTTTCCATGGAGGCACAAAGGATTTTCTCCTCTACCACATCTACTCTGATAGAACTTGTAGGATTGGGTAGCTCTGAGACTTCTCCATCTTCATAAATTTCAAGCCAAAGCACTTTCATAAATTTAAGCCAAACCTGGCAAAACAGATTTGCACGTTTTTGGGCAGCTCTGCGGGGTTTCGGGGCTGCCCTGTTCATCAGCTGAGCCCCAACCCCCAGCACCTTTTATACGACCAAGTCCTCATCTCCATTGAAAACTGTGATTTGCAACGGAAACGTCCCGAGCCCTTTCTGCTGACCAGATGTTCTTACAGGAAGGGGAAGGGAAATGGGATTTGCATTTGCGCTGGTTTCTTTAGAGCGCTTTAATGAAATCCAGTGCACCCCGTGAATTGATGCCGTGCCGAGCCGAGCTGGGAAGGCTCCTTCCGCTCAAAACCTGCCGTGCCTGTGTCACGGCTCCCCACCCTTCACCCC
>NW_010322553.1:4743-8366 GCF_000700745.2 Antrostomus carolinensis
TCTTTTTTGTTTCCCTTTTTTTTTTTTTTTTAATTTTTTTTTTTTTTCTTTCTTTTTCCCCTCCCTTTCACCTGAAACTGGTTTCTGAGAACTGCCACCTCCTGAGCAAGCAGGTCCTGAGCTGCTGGGCTCTGATTTTCCACACCTGGGGCGTGTAGGGGAACGTTTTGATGTTGGGGTTCCTATCCCAGCATCTCCTGGAGCTGTTTTATACTTCCAAGAACAATTGAGGCTGCTCAAACGTGGCATTAAGTGACTCAACCAAGGATATATGAAGAGGCAGTGGTGGAGGGGGGGTGTGGCTGCCCTTTCCTGGTCACACAGGGATGGAGAGGCCACATTTTGGGGAATTTTTTTATCAGCTGTATTTGCATCCCTATCCCAGGCAGGGACTTGAGTGAACCTGCACTTTTGCAACCCAGGGATTTGCTTCTAATCCAAACCACATTTCCTCTTATTAGTTGACCTAGAGTGATGCTTAAAAACTAGATGTGCCAAGTTGGGAGCACAAATGCAGCCCCGTGAGCTCCTCCATTCCTGTAAAAACAAGGATGCAAGATGGTCTTTTCCTCCCAGGGCCACCATGAGCGGGCAACGGGTGCCCTGCAAGAAGGGATTGGTGATGGGAAGCATCTCAATGTCCCATCATCGCCCTGGCTTGGGGAAAGACACATTTGTGTCAATCTGGATCCCATTTGGTGTCCTCCATCCTGTGGACTGGACCACGTGTGCTCCTGCCCTGGTCCCTGTGGTTCGCCCAAGGGCCAGCTGGCTCCTGCCGCGTGTTATTTTCTCTCTTTGTTGGAAGAAAAATGTTCAACAATCCCAGGCTGGTGGGAGTTGCTGCCTTGATTCTCCAGCCAAGAGCAATCTGGTCACATCGTCCTGTGGCAGCTGGGCAGCATGTGGCTGGAGAACTGCATCCCTCTCCCTGCATCCCCAGGGACCACATCTCTCCTCTGGCTTTTCCAGGGGCTGCATCCCTCTTCCAGAATCCCCAGGGACCACATTCCTCTCCTGGCATCCTTCTCCTGGCATCCTGGCAACCCCAAGGACCACATCCCTCTCATGGCTTTTCCAGGGGTTGCACCCCTTCTTGATGGATCCTCAGGGACCACATCCCTCTCCTGACATCCTCCTCCTTGCATCTCTCTCCCTGCATCCCCAGGGACTACATCCCTCTCATGGCTTTTCCAGGGGCTGCATTCCTCTTCCAGGATCCCCAGGGATCTCATCCCCTCTCCTGGCTTCTTTCTCCTGGCATCCCTAGGGATTACATCCCTCTCCTTGGCACCCTTCTCCCTGCTTCCCCAGGGACTGCATCCCTCTCATGGCTTTTCCAGGGACTGCATCCTTCTTCCCAGATCCCCAAGGACCACATCCCTCTCTTGACATCCCTCTCCCTGCATTCCCAGGAACCACATCCCTCTTCTGGCTTTTCCAGGGGCTGCATCCCTCTTCCAGGATCCCCAGAGACTGCATCCCTCTCCTTGGTATCTCTCTCCTGGCATCCCCAGGGACCACTTTCCTCTCCTGGCATCCCTGTCCCTGCATCCCCAGGGACCACATCCTTCTCCTGACATCCCTAGGGCAGGAGCCAGGGAATCTGCCATGAGGTGAGAGCCAGAGGGGTTGGGATGTTCTGTGATTCCCTCGGGAGAGGCGAAGCTGCACCCAGAGCTGCACCCACAGACTTTCACCCCGGAGCAGGGCGGCTGCTCATCCCCTCACCGCGCGGCTTTCGGCGCTTCGCCGCTGGCTGTTCTTCGAAGGCGCACGGGGCCGGGCGTCCTGTCGGCTCGGTGAGATTTTGGTGGTGACTTTTTCTCTTTTTCTATATATATTTATTTTCTTTTTCCCTCTCTTTTCATTTTTTTTTCTTTTTTTGGGGGTTTGGTTTTTTTTTTTTTGGTGTCTCAGGGTGAGGGTGCACAGGGAGGGAGGAGGAGGAGGAGGAGGAGGAGGGCGATGAGACAAAAGGTTATTTGTCATTTATTAACCACAACTTTTTCCATCCTTGGTCATGCACGGAAAAAACACTTTTAGCAGCGTAACCACAGCCCCGGCGTTAATTGCTGAAGAGCAGAGTTTCTTATTTTGGAAACCGTGTTGCTGGGACGGAGCTCGCCGGAGCTCGCCGGAGCTCGCCTGGGGTTGTGAGGGGAAGGCTGCGGGATGCTGCTTGCCCAGGCATTGGGGTTTTTTGGGGGGGGGTTTGCAGGAGATTTTTAACCTCATCCTTTAAAATCCACCTTGCTGTAGCTGTTGGGGGGGTTGTGCTGTGACCACCCTCCACTCATGGCAATGATGCTTCACACGACTGCTCGTGGTCGGGGTTGTCTCCCTACTGGGGTAGGAAAACATCACCTGTGAGGGGAGAAGGGAGCCAAAAATAGAGAGATTGAGTGAACCGGAGGAAAAGGGAGTGGGAAAGCGCTGAAGGATTGTGCTGCTCCCCCTGAACCCCCTGCAGCGAGGGGCTGTGGGGTGCCAGTGGGTGCAGGAGGGTGCTGGGTCCCTGGCAGCCGCTGTGAGATGCCCTTTGGTGGTTTTTGGGTGGTTGTCTCTCTCTTTTTTTTTTTTTTTTTTTTTTTTTTTTCTCTTTTCTTTTTTTTTTCTCTCTTTTTACGGCCCAGGATGTGGTTGTTTCAAGGCTGAGCGCTGCTGCTTTCAGAGGTAAATATTTATGAGAGCCTGTGCAAGCTCTGGAAGGATTCCTCCCAGTGATGGGGACATGGATCCCCTTCATCCCCACTGGGCAGCCAGTCCCAGCTCCAACCAATGCCCATGATGGATATCATGATGTTCAACATCATCTTGAAATTGGATTAAAAATGAAGTATTTTAGGCAAGATTTGCTTCCATCAGCCAGGCAGGGTGCAGCTTTGGGACCAAAATACCCACCTGGGCTCATCGAATGCTCCCATCTGGGCTCTCGAAGCTCCTGCATCATCCTGGGATGATGCAAAATCCTGGGATGATGTAAAATCCTGGCATGATGTGACACCCTGGGGACCATGGGGACCCTGAATGGGTCCATACTGGACACCCCACATCCCCCAGCCCTGCAGGGCCAGGCTTTGGGGTGACTCAGTCCCCGGCTGCAGCCAGCTCCTGCTTGCACGCAGACACCTTGTTTACTTTCCACGCTTGTTATTTATTCCAGGAAATTATTAAAGCAGCCCACGCTGAGGCCAGCTTGGCTTGAAAGTAAAAAAAAAGAGGAAAAAAAAAGAAAAAGGCTGACAAACGCTGTCTGTTTACAACTCCTGGTTATAGCCCCAGTCTTCCCCAATCCCAGTAAGAACGTGAGCCATGGGGCTCTCTGGTTTTGGGGTGATTTGCGGGGTTTTGGGGTGATTTGCAGGGTTTTGGGGTGATTTGCAGGGTTTTGGGGAAGGAGGGGTGACTCGTTCGCACGGATCCGGCAGCCCCTGGGGTTTATCAGTGCACAAAGAGGGCTGGTCAGCCCCGAGCATGGGCTGGGGGTTTGTACCAGACCCCCCCAAAATCCTTCCCCATGGTTGTGGATTTACCCGGCGGCTCTTGGGGTTGTGGGGCAGCACTTTGGGTTTAATTCAATAAGAAATAGGGGCTCGGTGGCTCGGTGAGGGTCTGGGCTC
>NW_010322553.1:8403-10199 GCF_000700745.2 Antrostomus carolinensis
TTTCTCGTGTCGCCGCTCGGCAGCCGCTCGGGATGGGAACAGAAGGAGCTTTGTGCCCCGGCCACCCCCGAGCCAGCGCTTCAGACCGGCACAACGGTCCCTCTTGTCACTGCTGAGCCCAGTTCCATTGGGGACAGCTCTGTCCCCTGCCATGGGCTTTGGGGACACTCGGAGACGGGGTGTCCTGGCAACTCTTGTGTCCCTGCAGTGTTGCTGGGTTGAGGCGGTTGGCTGGAGTTTGGGGTGGGCAGAGGGGGGTTTTTGGGGGGGTCTGAGGAGGCTTGAGCTTGCACAGCAGCCCACAGTGGGGATCACCACTCGTGTTTCTCTGCTTAACAAGGGCAGGAAACCTCCTATGCCCCATGCCCCAAACCCAGAACAGAGAACATTGTGGTGGTGCTCACTGCTGCTGTCAGTAGGTTTCAGAGTGAACAGTGTCTGTATGTGGGCAGAGAGGCCAGAGTGTGCCACCGTAGGGTCCTTCCCAGTGAGTTTTGAGGGGGTGAGCTGGACTGGGGGGTCCTGCAGTGGTCACAGGGTGCAGGAGGCACATGAGAGGTTGGGGGTGTGCAGGGAAATGGCCCGAATCAGTGGGATTCCCAGTCCCTGTTCCCAACACCCACACTGGCACGGGGCTGCCCGGGGCAGACCTGTCCCCTTGGGATCAGCCATGGTGCAAATTCCTGAGGAGGAACATTGGGATTAGCTCTGCTACCAACCCCATGGAGCGCTGGGATTAGCTGCTGGAGGACAGACACTGGGATTAGCTGTGCTGCAAACCTGTGAGGCTGAGTGCTGGGATTAACTGTGGTGTAAATCCCTGAGGATGAACATGAGGATTAGCTGTGGTGCAAATCCCTGAGGATGAACATGAGGATTAGCTGTGGTGTAAATCCCTGAGAGTGAACACAAGGATTAGCTGTGGTGTAAATCCCTGAGAGTGAACACAAGGATTAGCTGTGGTGTAAATCCCTGAGGGTGAACGCCAGGATTAGCTGTGGTGTAAATCCCTGAGGGTGAACATGAGGATTAACTGTGGTGTAAATCCCTGAGGGTGAACATGAGGATTAGCTGTGGTGTAAATCCCTGAGGGTGAACACAAGGATTAGCTGTGGTGTAAATCCCTGAGGGTGAACGCCAGGATTAACTGTGGTGTAAATCCCTGAGGGTGAACGCCAGGATTAGCTGTGGTGTAAATCCCTGAGGGTGAACATGAGGATTAGCTGTGGTGTAAATCCCTGAGGGTGAATGCCAGGATTAGCTGTGGTGTAAATCCCTGAGGGTGAACACGAGGATTAGCTGTGGTGTAAATCCCTGAGGGTGAACACGAGGATTAGCTGTGGTGTAAATCCCTGAGGATGAACACAAGGATTAGCTGTGGTGTAAATCCCTGAGGGTGAACACCAGGATTAGCTGTGGTGTAAATCCCTGAGGATGAACACAAGGATTAGCTGTGGTGCAAACACCTGAGGACACGTGCTGGGATTATCAATGGTGCAAAGTCCTCACGGATGAGCGTTGGGTTTAACCATGGTGAAAATTCCTGAGGACAGACACTGGGATTACCTGTGATGTCAAGTCCCTGAGGATGAACGTTGGGATCACCCATGGTGCAAGCCCCCGAGGACAATCACCGGTGCAGCCAGCGTGACCCTCAGTGTCCCTCCCCACCCCTGTTGTCACCCCCTGCCCTGCGCCGGCCGATGGGACGTGTTTCCCCTCTGGTTTGCCTGGCATCCCCCGGGAAGGGGCTGCGTGTCTCCTGGGAAACTTCACAAAATCCCCCATGGCTGTGG
>NW_010322554.1:0-5312 GCF_000700745.2 Antrostomus carolinensis
AAAAAAAAAAAAAGAAAAAAAAAAGATGATTTCTCAAGAAGTTTCCTTATTTTCGTGATGTTTTCTTCTGGGCTTTCTGTTTGCTTGCTTTTGCTTTTTACATATTTTACTGACATTCCAAGGATTAATATGATTCTAAGAATCTATAGATTGGTGTCTTTCACTAGCAGATATGTCTTATAATAGTTAAAGCATTGAAACAGGTGAATATTTTTCAAAAAACATTGTCTTAGTTTAAGACATTGAAGTTAAGGTTAAAAGCCCACTCACCAAGTAAGACCTTGTCTAAGTTTCATGATAATCTCCTTTGCACTGACCTTGGTAAGCAAATGATAGGTCTACATGATAGAATGCACTGACCAGGCTTCTGGGTTTTTTTTTTTTTCATCAGTGATACAGGGTAGACAATGAATGCACAAGAACTTGTGGTCACAATGTGGGGTTTCAATTGTTGAAAAAAGTTGCTGCCTATGTAAGTACTATTTAAAAAATATCTAATGATTGTTACATTTTTTTCTGCACTGTGGGAAAAAAAAAACCCCAAAAATCCCAACAAAACTTAAAAAAATAATACCTAGACACACAAAAACCTGAAGAATTAATTGGTAACAAAGATAAAGGCAAAGACAAGATGTACATATTTGTTTATTTAGATGAATAACATTCCGTTACTAAAAATCTTAATCATTATCTTTTTTCCTCTGTTTTATAAGATCTCTGAGATCAGGACTTCCTTAACAACAACAATAAAAACACACAAAAAACCAACAACCCACAACTACAAAACTTAAGTTGTTATTTGAGAGTTAATTGTTTTCAACAGTAATTATTGCACACATCAGAACTGTATATAGTTCAGCTAACTGCTTAAGACTGTTGGGCATCTAGGGGATGTGACCTTCTCTACCTTAAGTTTAAAAGAAAAGCACTCACTTTTAAAGGAGGAGGAGGAAAGAGAATTTGTCAAACCATCAGAACGTAAACTAATGAAACATCTAAATGGTTATGAATAAAACAGAAGTCTGCAGAGGACTGAAATTACAGTGTGAACAATCTCTTTGCTTATGCTTTAATGATTATGGTCATCCTTCAGTAAACAGCACCAAAAGCCAAAACAAGAAAAAATTAAGAATTAATTTATGATTGAAAGTCCTATTTTTCTGAGAGGAAAAAAGGGTAAGTTGGTTAGAGGAAAATATGGAGAAAGAAGAAATTTGTTTTGGCTTCAGTGAAGATGAATTAGGAATTAATCTGATATTCTAAAGCAAAATAAAAATAGAAGTGTTTATAAGTTTAATTATAAAATTGCCTATTCTCAGCAGTCTTGCATTTGTCTGTATCCAGAGGGAATGGATATCTGTAGAAACAGAAGTACCATCACTTTTTTTTTTTTTTTTTTTTTTTTGAGGTACTGAAAAGACTTCTATGGATTCCCAGTGACCCAAACTGGTTAGAATGGTTAACCCCTCAAAGAAACTCTAACAGATAACACTGGTCATAACAGAGTTACAGTCCATAAAAGCATAGAAAAATGGAGGCAGAAGTGATTCTTATCAGATAGTTAATGAGCTGGTTTTGTTCTGTCATTGCCAATAATTTGAACTCTTTGAGTATGGTATACTACCACATTTCTCTCTTACACAGCAATACTGTTTTTCCACATTGGTAAAGAGAAATTAAGGCATGTCTATTTCTAAATTATAATAATAATTTAAAAATATAGTTTCACAGTAGTTTGTTTAAAAAAAGTATGTTTTTCATTTAATGATACCTGAACTGTCCAAACTGATTAGTGAGGGAAATGGTAGATATATTTGAATCATTCAGAAATATTTTGACATCTGTTAAAAACTGATAAAAGAGGGAAAGGGATACAAGATGAGCAACAGAAAGGATGACCCAAGATTCACTGCCCTTTGCAATCTGGCTTTCAGAGTGCAGTCTGCTTAATTCACACATTCACTGACATGCTTATAAACTTGCATATTTAAAGGTCACAAATGATATACAGCATCTTACTGAGTGTCCTAACGGCTTAAAAATTAGGCAGATTACCTTTTATTTCCAGTAAGACTGACCCTTCACTGTATCCGCAATGAAAACCCCAATTAATTCCTTGCCAAAATAGTTTTATTTCAATGATATGTTATACTGACATAATCTGGCCAGAATATCAAATTCAATTCCACCTCTGTAATCTGAACCTTTAAGTAATTATACTGGAGTATTTTTCACATCTGTAACACAGTGGAGTAAAAAAGAAACATTTTGAGAGGAGAGAATGTAGGAAATAATTATTATGAACAAATGAAGAGAAATAATATGTTGTGTTTGAAGGACAATCTAGTCTACTCCTTCTGAATCCCATTCAGGTAACTGTTGTGCTATGTATACAGGATTTTTATAAGTTCGGCATCATGATCCCCCAGAATTCTTCTCCCTCAGTCATCCTATTCTCTCCCCCTCAGCACTGTAGCTTTTCTCCAAAGAGCAACTCTAAGTAAGTAATCAAAATTTAGTGGTCAGATTTACAGGAGTCTTCAGTATGCAGGAGCTCTCTTTGAAAAACTTGGCCACTCCAATTAAATGCCTAACTAGAAGCTACTGAGTGCTCTTTTCGGCTGAAAGTAGTTATTTTTGAAGACTGGGTACAATTCATCTCCATTTGCCTGCTTTCTGCTTAGAGGCAGCAGATAAAGTGTTGATAGTACAGCTTTATACTTAATACACTGCTTTCATGCTGTGAACAAAGAGGTAAATGGCATCAGAATTCTTCAAGTTCTGTAAAATTTAATACATACTAATACTTTCCAGTTACTTGGACTACAAGGATTGAATGTATATAATATTTTTTCCATAGAAAAGACTGGAGGTTTTGCCAAATACATGAATAAAAATATTTAAAAATATATATATCTATATATATACACACACACATATTTTAAAAATCTTTTAAATTAAATAACCAGAAGGCTAACAGATAAATCACTATGCAATAATTAAGTCTGGATAATGAAAAGAAAATATACATATTCAGATATGTATTTCAAAGTTCTAATTTGCATAGGTCATACAAGTAAATCTTACCTATTCCATATTACTGACATTCACAGAGAGAAAGCAATGTTAGAGTTAGAGGAAAAAATCATGTTTTACTGAAATGTGCACCATATGATGTGTAGGTGTGTCTATACAGCTGACTAAGAGATACAGAACTAAAAAAAAAAAAAAAAATCAATTTACCCTTTTAAAATCAAGAAAAAATATATTCATTGGAGTCTAATTCTTTTGTAATGAGTAATTTATTGACTTAAATTATTCAATTTTTTTATTCTTATACTTTTCTCTTATTAGCAAAAACTTATAACTTGTTGTGACTTCTAAAATCACAGAGACCACATTATTGTTTCCTGCTTAATTTTTGATGATTCACAGCACTATTTTTAAGGTAGTCAATAAAGAGTTTTGAGAAATTGTTACATCTCTAAGTAGATATGCTAAGGCATAAAAATGGTAAAATATGTAGGGACTTCATTCTGCTATAACAAGTTCGCTCATATACATCACCCGCTTTTCTCTGCACTAACAACCTGCCTAGAGTCAATGGAAATACTCTGTCTTTGAATTAGACCATAAAAGAAGAAATTAACTATATTGCACAGAATAAAAAATGAATTTTCCCTGATATAAGAGCCTGTGCAAGATCTGGTTCATAAAAAAATTCAAAGGTGTACATATTCCTCTGTTTAATTTGTACAACCTACTCCCACCTGTCTTAATGAAGTCCAAAGTTCACACTCAGAAGTAAGAAGGAAATTGACATAATTTTACTGTAAAAAGTGAATACTTAGCTTCATATAATAAGGTACAACGTCTGCCTCAGGACAAGCTATACTTACTGTTTTAATGCAACCATTCTTAGAGCCTGAGGAAAAGAAATCCTTCATTTTTCTTTCATTACACCTGAAACTTTTGAATCCAAGGAAAGAGCAGATAACTCTGATTTCAGAGTTTGATGGTGGAAATAAATTTCAACACCTAACAGAAGGAATTACTTACACAGATATTAATTAAGTGGAACTAGTCACTTACTGCATTGAGCTTTCCCTGGAGTCTTTGTAGGCAGTTGCAAATGCCGGATAACCTATTTTATTCTTTTATTTGTGTTTGATCTCTAATGCAAACAATCTGCAGCTACTAAATCACTGCTAACAAATAACCTCAAAAATTCTTAAGATTTTTCTTTTCTGTAGCAATGGCCTTAGATTTTAAAAATGTAACAAAGCTTTATTGCTTTGTATTAATGCTCCAACATCCTTAATGCTTTTCAGATCTTTTCTTTTCACCTTGCTTTAACAGACATTCCTGCTTGTAACATCATTTTCATTCTTCCACAAATTTTCTTCTTTTGTAATGGAAGCATGCTACTGAAGATATCTTAAAGTTATTTATGGTCATCTGTGAACTTAGAAAATAAACTTTAGTCCAAATTAAGAAGGACATAAGGACACGGAGTGCAACTCAGGCATAATTCAGATGTCTAAGTCCAAGGAAAAAAAACAGCCTCAGAAAAATCTGTTTTAAGTCACTGCAGTAGAATTCATCCTATCTAACTTTATATGCCTACACTTTAAATGTCTAGTTGGTCACATTAATCCTACTACCATTGCTTCTCTCTTTAATTCCCATCTGGTATAAAATAACAGTGAATTGACCCAATTTTCCTGCAGTCCTCCACTCCCCTGGTAACATCACTGCCAAACTTAAAACTTTCAAAGGTAAATGCATATCCCAAGTAAAACTTATATGTGCCACCAAGTGAGCCTTTAATAGTGAATTTGTTCTTTTGGACAACTGGTTCTTATAAAACAGTCATTGATTATTCATATTTTAGAAGTGGACAATGAAGATAATCTAGGTACTCTACATAAAGCTGTAAACACACAACACATACATAAAAGGTAAAAAGAAATATTTTCTTTAAGTTTTTCTAAATCTCACATTCCAGCTTTTTCTCTGTGTCCTTTAATATTTTCCTTCACTTCAAAAAGTATATATTTCTGGGTATTTCTTCCCGTTATTGGTATTTTTTGCTTCACTGGTTTACTTGGTGTCTTAGTTTTTCTCAACCTAAGTAAATTAGTCTCTGTCTGAATTTCCTCTTTTTGACTGTTCCATTTATTTTTTTGCTATTTCTTCAGTCTGAACAGTTTGATATTTCACTATATCAAAACTTCATTACTCTGAATGTCACTATTTAAATCACCTAAACAGAATAAAACCACAGTTTTCACTACCGTATAGCCTGCTGA
>NW_010322554.1:5339-35256 GCF_000700745.2 Antrostomus carolinensis
CCGTCCAGAGCAACAATGTCCTTGTGAAAAGGTTAATGGGAGGAACTAAGCATTTTATTCTACAGAAGTGTTAAACATAACCAACACCTTGCATAGAAGCAATGACTCTTCTAATTTGTGTTATGTGCTTTTGCTTGTTCGTCCTATGATCTTGTTTACTTTTTCAAGTACAGCTACAAACTGGAGCAACGGTTTCAAAATGTTTTTTACAATAACTCCTTAATTTTTTGGGGGAATGGTATGATGCATGGCTGTAATGTATACAATATTTTTTGTATTATTTCTTGTCCACTGACATAATTGGTCTGTATTCTGAAGCATTTACTGGTGTAGTTCTTCCAAAGTTCTAGATCCTGATTATTTCTATTATCCTGAGCCTTATTCTTCCTCTCATTATACTCATTATTATGCACAAACATAAGCCTGGCATAATTCTATAACCTTTTGCTTTATACCTTTCAAAAATAGACTATCTATCTAGATAAATGAGTGAATCTGAAAATGTATTTGTATGAAAAAAAAAGAAGACTGAGCTTCTGAATAACAACTCAGTCTCTGACAAAAATAATTTTGTTAAATAAAATTGGAAAGAGAAATAAGCAGAAAAAATACTATAATTAAACTCTCTTGGTCAAGAAAAATGTACTTAACTTGTTCATTAAAAGTAAACACACATGCATACACATTTGCACACAGGCATACATGCATGCAGCAAAAAGAAAAATACATAATACAAGAAATGAATAATCTTCCCAGGTATCAAATACTGTTTTGTAAAATAATCCATACCATCCTTGACCAGAATATATCTCCTTGCTTCCTTGTATTTTACCATTTCAGTAACCCATATTTGCTGAAGTTCCAGTGGATTACTATTTTCAAGGGAAGAAGAAAGCAAAGATGACTGGAAAGAAGGAAGGGAAGAAAGAAAAGTGATATTTGAACCATTTCATTCAATTTCCTCTTAAGCACATAGGAATGATTTTGAGAATCAAAGATTATGGTATTACACAGACCACTGTGTGCATATATGGTTGGCTGCGCGATCCATCACTCTGGTTTTCCTGCCTCCCTTTCTCATCACTGCAAAAGCCCCTTTAATTACAAGATTGAAGTAAATAAACTTCTACCCGGCTCTGCATGGAGAATAGATTATTCATTAAGGACTTTTTTTTTTTTTTTTTTTTTTTTAATTTCAAGTGTGTGTTTTTCCTACTCATTACTTTAACAGTCATAATTTCATAGAATCACAGAATACTAGGCTGGAAGGGACCTCAAGAATCATCTGGTCCAACCTTTCTTGGCAAAAGCAAAGTCTAGACAAGATGGCCTAACACCCTTTCCAGCTGAATCTTAAATGTGTCCAATGTTCATGAGAGACTGAAAAAGTTAATGTATGTCTCCAACATTGCAGCAAGACAAGTTTTGCACAGAATTATGAAAGGAGCAGTTAGCAAGATGCAGAAGGTGATTAGCAGGGTAAAGAAGGTGTGTTGGAGGATGTGCAGTTCTGTGTTCTGCAAAACACCATCTATGGCCAAAGGTCATACAGAATTCATTGGAGGAAGGGGCTCAACAACCACCAAGATCCCCTGAAAAGGTCCTCTGCAACCACCCCCCCAGAAGCGCCTCCATAGTTGAACAAGAGTTACATAAGCCCTCACTGAGGGGCTTGGGGGGCAGTGCTGAACTGGATAAAGACTCAACCAGAAGGGGCCACGTGCAAGCGCCCAACACCGGAGATCAGCCAGTCCCCATGTGTGCCCACCACCAGGGACTGCCTCGTCTGTCTGTGAACATCGCAGGATCCCAGGGTGGTGATATTTTTTCTTATCTCTTTCCTTTCCTGTCCCTCTCTTTTCTTCTTTTCCTCTCTTTCATAGATTTTGTTCCAATAAGAACCCACAGAGCTAATGTTTTACATTTTCCAAGTTTAAGGTTTTTGTTTCATTGGAAATAAAGTGTTTAACTGATCGTTTGGTGTCATTTCACCTTAATTTAGCCTGAGGGGATTTACAGAACTTTAGTTGCTCTCCTCTTGCCTCACAGGTGGGACGTGACATTTAAATTGGCGTCATGGACAGGATCCCCCTGTTGGTGCTAAAGCGATCGCTGAAACCAGGCCGGCAGCACAGCTGCTCCGTTAAGAGGAGTTATGGAGAAAAAGTCCTTAGTGGACTAAAAAGGGAGCAGGTCCCTTTTCATTGTAGGAAACCAGGCCGGTAGTGCAGCCGCTCTGTTAGAGGAGTTATGAAGAAACAGTCCCAAGAGGACTGGCAGAGGGAACAGTTCCCTTTCATTGTAGGCTAGAAACGGTCCTCAGTGGACTGACAGAGAGAAGAGTTTCCTTTAACTGTAGGAAACCATCCTTAGTAGACTAACAAAGGGAACAGTTCCCTTTTCATTGTAGGCCCATTATGGCTTCCCTGAGAAGTCTGTTTGTTTCTGCTTTAGAGAAAGAAAAAAAAAATAAACTTTGGAAAAGCAGTGGCTTGTGGAGTTTTAGGTACTGCATGGGTAGTAGCACAAGGAATAACATATAAGAGGTTACATACTGCTTTCGTGGAGACTTTGGAGTGTGAAAAGATATTTAAGGAACAATTAGATGAGGCTTGTTCCCAAAGTGGTGTAGATGTAACTTCTGATGGAGGAAAGGAGTCAGAATTATTATATCTTATTGAAGATTTGGAAATTTATCTTCCCAAAGAGGAAGAAAACAAATTGCAACCTCTGATTGAAATTGAAACTGCGGATGGTGGCCCAGCAGTAGCTCAGCAAGTCACCACCCATATTGTCCCATACTCCCCTACTGATTTGGTTAAAATTCAGTAAGAAGATTCCCAGGAATCCCAAGAGACAGAAACTGAATCTCTTACTGGGGCTGACAGCATCTTGCTGAGTGATGATGAAGCAAGAGGGTACTGGGAGCCAAGAGTTTTTACAGATAATAGAGAACCCTGGTCCCTGACCCAAGGAGTGATATCTTGGGCAGGCAAACTCGATCCTATGGAAAGGGGAAGCCCTTTTTCAACTGAGATGCCTACAGCAGGTCACATTCTGGAAAGCGTGCAGGAAACTGTGCCTTCAGTTAATGCTTGGCTGAATGCTTGTTCTGCAACAACTCTCTCCTGTGCAGTATGTGGCGGACCTTGAAAGGCTCCACCTTCTTATAAGGGAATTACTCAATGCTTTAAAATTGCAATTACAAGATAGGCTGAGAGAACCCCGATCCTGGAGAATGTGAGATTCCTCGGAGGTTACATGGGGGGAGGTGACAGCCCAACTAATTAATTATGGATGGCAAAAGGGAATTGCTGGTCAAGGGGATTTAAGGGTGGAGGAAAATGGGGGAGTAAAAGTTACATTCATGCCCGTGCATAGTCCTTGTCCTGCCTCGCTGGCAGGGGCGGTGAAGCCTCCCAGTAATAGAGGGTACATGCTGTGGGCAGAGGGGTTATCAAAAGAGATTCCCTGGGAAGGGATGGATGTGCTACCCACTCCCAACTTTGAAAGTTCGGCAAAAGGTTGGGACAAGTTAAAGAGGACGCTGCCTCTCCCAAAAGCAGAGGATCTTTCCTTCCGGTCCCGGGAGCACGGGACAGTGGCTCCCGCTGCCCTCCCCTGCCCCCCAGGCTGACTTAATCACAGAATCACAGAATCACAGAATCACAGAATCACAGAATCACAGAATCACAGAATGTTGGGGATTGGAAGGGACCTCAAAAGATCATCTAGTCCAATCCCTCTGCCAGAGCAGGAACCTAAACAAAATTACACAGGAAGGCATCCAGGCGGGTCTTGAATGTCTCTGGAGAAGGAGACTCCACAACCTCCCTGGGCAGCCTGTTCCAGGGCTCTGTCACCCTCACTGTAAAGAAGTTTTTTTCTCAAATTGAAGTGGAACCTCTTGTGTTCCAGCTTACACCCATTGCCCCTTGTTCTACCATTGGGCATCACTGAGAAGAGCCTGGCTCCATCGTCATGACATTCGCCCTTAACATATTTGTAAACATTAATGAGGTCTCCCCTCAGTCTCCTCTTCTCCAAGCTAAAGAGACCCAGCTCCCTCAGCCTTTCCTCATAAGGGAGATGCTCCACTCCCTTAATCGTCTTGGTGGCTCTACGCTGGACACTCTCAAGGAGTTCCCTGTCCTTCTTGAACTGTGGGGCCCAGAACTGGACACAATATTCCAGATGCGGCCTCACCAGGGCAGAGTAGAGGGGGAAATTGATCTAAATTTTATCTAAATAGCCCAAAGCTTTTGGGAAAACTCCCTCTGTAGTCCCCAGTAAGTGAGCCGAGGGATGGCAGGTGGGTCTACTATGTAAGGAGGCTCCCAGAAACTGTTAAGGGGGATTTGTTAGTCACCTTCACTCTGAGCCCCCTTGAAGCTTCAGTTCCCTTTTTAGTAGACGCGGGAGCGAGCTGAGGTGCCAGCCCTCTGGACTGATGTCACTAACAGCAACGACATAATTGCTGTCAAAAAGCAGATTTGGGTTATCGCGATTTTAGGAGCTTTCCCAACGAATGTTCTGAGGCTGGACTTGCTGAAAGGACATGCCTGGGTGGACGGGGTGGGGCAGAAAGTGGGCATTCGGCCTCCCCATGGCCTCAGTGTGATCGACCGCTCCAGCCCGCGCCGACATCGCCCCCCGCCCCGGGACTGTAACTGCTAAACCCTGCTCCCTTCCCTTAGGGGCTTGGGAGGGCATCACTCCTGGGATTGCAGAGCTACCAGAGCAGGGGATTATTATTCCAACTCACTCACCTTACAACTCCCCGGTGTGGCCAGTCTGTTCAACAAAGGGATAGTGGCAACTAGCAATTGATTTGAATGTGAATACTGGCCCTTTAACAGCTGCAGTGGGTAACATAGCTGAACTAGTTGAAAACATACAGGAGCAAGCTCAACAAATTTTAGCAGCTATTAATGTAAAAGATACGTTTGTTACGGTTCCCTTGCAGGAAGCAGACTGCTTTGCCTTTACCTGGGAAGGTGTGCAGTTTACTTTTACATGTGTGCCCCGGGGGTACTGGCAATCACTGACCATTGCCCACTGTATATTGGCACAAGGGATCATCCAAATTACTCTTAAGAAGAGTCAAAGATTTGTTGTCCACCAGGACCCCCAGGTCCCTTTCCACACAGTTGCTCCCCAGCTGCACAGATTCCAGCCTGAGCTGCACTCCTGGATTATGTTGTCCCAGGTGTGAGGCCTTACATTTGTCCTTGATAAACTTCATAAGGTTCTTGTTAGCCCACTCTTCCAGCCTATGCAGGTCTTCCTGCAGGGCAGCTCTGCCTTCCAAAAAGTCTACTTCCCCCGCTCAGTTTGGCATCATCAGCAAACTTCATCAGGTTACACTTGATCCCATCATCCAGATCACTTAGGAGGATATTAAACAGCTTTGAGCCCAGTATTGATCCCTGGGGGAACCCATCTGTGGCAGTTTGCCAGTTTGAAAAGGAGCTATTTACCACCACACTCTGGGTGTGGCCTGTCAGCCAGTTCTCCACCCATGTACAGACTGCTTGCCTAGACTGCAGTACAGATCCAGAGTGCTCCATAGTTCAGCTTAACAAAAATGGAGGAGTTAAATGGTGATTAGCATTTTCTGTTAGATTCTGACAATTTCCATCCAGGAATAAGTCATGAGGTCACACTGTTAAAAGTGCTGAAAGATCTAGTTGCATATAGGATAGATGGTCAAGTGGGTGGATTGTACAGTATTTTGCAAGGTGAAAAAACCCTTATACTATGTCACCTGAAGGGTGTTGCTCAATTTTGCATTTATTTCTCAAGGGAAAAATCATAATTTTAAAAAAGAAAATTATTTATTACTGAAACAGTAGTCTTCACTGCTTAGGTAAATCTGTCACTTCAGGGGTTTTTTGTGGGATTATTCCAGCAAATAGCCTTTCATATTAAAATTCTAACCTTCTTGCTAGCTTTGCATAGCTGCAAAAACATTTGCCAATTTACTTCCTCTAACAGCCTGCAGCTCTATAGCACTATCCAGAAATTACCTGATTTCTTTTCAATGTCCTCAGCTTCTCTCTAAAACAACTATGCTGCATCAGCCAAGATATTTTTAGCATCTTTTCCATCATCCTCAGTATTATTCTCCAAAAATCTTGTTATCCAGCCCTTTTGCTTTGTTTCATTGCTCATTTCCATAAAAAATCTAAGCTGTTTTTAAACACTCAGACATTTTTCTATATCACCTGGGTTTCTGTGATTCCAATGATGTCATACATTGCTTAAAAAGTACTTAAAAATACTCAGTATCAGTTTGCCTATTTTAGTTTACAGATTGTTTTTTTCTCCATTTTTTTTTTTGCCACAGATATCTAACCATTTCTTATACCACTCAACTTTACCTTATTTCCTCTCATCTTTGGTGACAGTAGCTTGTAAAAACAGTAGATATCCATGGAACCCCCATAAAATGTTATTTTACATTAAAGGATAAAATGAGTAAAGCACTGTTCTTACAATTATTCTGATAGGTGTTACAAACCCCTTTTCCTCAGAAAATGCATGTTAAACATGTTTTGCAAGAGATTATGAAAAGACACATTTTCTGCACATGTGTAACAAAGCTCCTAGATGAGAGTATAGTCTTCCTAATTTGGAAACCACAGATTGTGATGTAGTATGGTGCCATTTTTTCCCAAGAAAATAAACCATAGTTAAATAAGGAAAAGTGTGTGTGTGGGGGGGAGTGGGGGGGGAATGTGAAGAGTAGAGGAATACAAATTCATTGTGATATATCTCCAGAATTTGAGATTTTGACAGATTTTGTAGATGTACATGCAGAGCAACAGCAAAATGCATAAGCATATATTACTTAATGCACAGATTGGCCGTCTATGTTAGCTTCTACTGACATGATTTACAAGAACAGTTTTTTATATCACATAAAAGACATATCTCAAATTTGTAAATAACTTTTATTTCAAATCCTACTCCATAATAATGGCCAATATATTGTATATGTTTTATCTATTTCACAAAAGGGAAAGTGTGCCTGTATGTATCCATATGAAAGTTTGACAGAGAAATAAAAAAGGAAAAAAAGGTGTCCTGGTTTTTGCTACAGTAGGGTTAATTTTCTTCTTAGCAGCTAGAAAGCACTGTGTTTTGGTTTCAGTGAGGATTGTTATGAGAACAATGTTGATAACTACAAGGACACTGTGCTTGGGCAGTTTCCAAGAACAGAGGACTGGAAGGGGGAGTGGAGAAGAAAAGTGTAGTAGTTAGTAAAATCCAGAATTGACAGTTGGCTATGCCAATAAGATATTCCATATCATATTACGTCATGTTTAGTATATTAACTGGGGCTTAATTAACTGGAAAGGTGGGGGATTCTCTCAGGAGTTGCTCAGGCTCACTTTTCTGGGATTGCAATTTCGGTTTCAGGGTTCCTTTTCACTCCTCTGGGATCGTTATCAGCGGGTGGTGAGCAATTGTACTGTGCATCACTCATGAGATATATGAGAGAGTTGTTATCATTATTACTCTTATTCCTATTATTTTAATTTTATTTTTACTCTAATTATTAAATTGTTCTTATCTCAACCTACAAGTCTCCTGACCTCTACCCCTCCAATTCTCTCCCCAATTCCCTGGGTCAGGGGGAGGGGGTGGGAGGAAGA
This sequence comes from Antrostomus carolinensis, assembly GCF_000700745.2. Taxonomy (NCBI): domain Eukaryota; kingdom Metazoa; phylum Chordata; class Aves; order Caprimulgiformes; family Caprimulgidae; genus Antrostomus; species Antrostomus carolinensis. Next base: position 13,001 of record NW_010322554.1, read on the forward strand.
AGGCTGCGAGTGGCTGTGTCTTGTTTGGCTGCCATCTAAGTTAAACTATCACAAAAAGAAAGTTTATTTTTAATTAGTGAGAAAAACCTTCTATTCACCCTTTTTATATTAACCTTTATCTACACCTTGGGTTTCTCTAAGCTATCACAATTGAGTGCAGTGGCCTGAGGACCTGGTTTAAGGTTAACTCCAAAAGCCTTTCTAATTTGTTGCCTTCCTCCCTATGAACAGAGGCACAAACAAGGCTCTGCAACTTCTAGACTTCCATTTAATGATTTTGAGATAAGGATTTCTGCTGAGTATCCATCTAATATTGCATCCCTTTTGCTTTACAAAAAGAAAAGAATATAAAAAGTATCAGCTTCTATGTTTTCTACAGTATCAAAAATATATATAGTTTAGTGTATATAACAACTTGTATTAAGTGAAATAGTTTAGCTATGTATATTCAGGACAGCTCTATCGAATGAAGTGCTCTGTAACGCAATATTGTAGCCCACAGCTAATCAATTGCTTGAATGAGGCAATTGGAACATGTAATCAGATTCTATTTTCTAACACTTTGCTAAAAGATAGTGCATTCCAAGGCTGAATAAAACATCTTCGTACATGTATTTTAAAATGTTATTTTGCCATTGAAAATGAAACATTAGTCTTTTGGTTTTCTTAAGCCTGCTTGTTACATCTATAAGGCATGAACTAAAAATACTGACTGCTGAAGAGTGCTCCAATACTGGGATGCAAAAGAGTGTGCCTCTATTTTAGGAATTTAATTTCATTGAAGTTTGTCCCTTCAGACCTTTCTTGAATGATGGATCTTCTACAGTGTGGGTGCTATCAAATCTGTAGCCATGGATGAATACACTTTAGTAATATATTTCCTGAGTTCTTTGTGCTAATGTAATAAGCTACATTGGAGCTGAAATTCCAGATGTAGTAGCCGTCTTCTTATCAGCGTAAAGCATATCTGTATTGCAAAAGTAAAACTTTTCTAAAGAGAAATATGTTTTTGTACATCAGAGATTGAAATTTTGTTTAGCTGTAAAGTTGAGAAGTTAGAAACATATAACAAAAGCAGTACCTGAGGTGCTTTTGTTGTATTTCAACTATTCAGAATAAACAAGCACTGTAATATAATTTCAGTGTGCAAAGTATCTAATAAAAGTACTGGTTTGATCTTTCAATTTTTACCTTACAGGAATCAACAGGTGGCTTTTTTTTTTTTTTTTCCTAAATGCTGTTTATTTTATGTTCATTAATTTTTTATTATAACATCAAAATCTGAATATAAGAATGAACTGATTCCAGGAAAGTATCTGTGAATGTTTACTATATGCTTTCACACTCTTTTTCTTTTGTAAAGTTGAATGACTGAACCTAAAATATACCTTAACTAAATTTTGGTTATCATCTCCTTTATCTTTACAATAGCATCATAATTATCTGCAAACATTAATGGACAGTCTAAGTACTTATATGTCTCAAATTAAACAGATGTTAGTTATTTAGAATATGCAGACTTATTGTAAGGCTACTGTGCTTTTTTATGAGATAATTTTCATAGTTAGGAAAAATGTGAGAGTTTATCCACTTGGAGACTTGTAAGTACTGCCTCCCTTTTGTAGATATTGTTAAGTGATAAATCACCCCAAAATTACTCAGGAAAATGAAGTCTTCTCTCTGTCCAGACAGCCTTCTAAGCCAGTGTTCCTCCTAGCAACAGATGTATGAGAGCAGCTCAGATGCAGTTTGGGGACCAGTTCAGAAGTAAAAGATACTCCAGCAATACATCATACAGGAATGGATTAATGGCAGCTCAGTAGCTTGTCAGACAACTCTTAAGTGCTTATTTGCATCTTAATTATGGTTAATAAAGGAATGGTAGGTTGATAAACATGTGAAAGAACTAGAAACCTGAGATTAGTTTTGGAATATTATTTTTACCTTTATACATTTAACGTAAAATAGAGTAGCGGTGGTACTCCATTGTTCTGAAGGTCATTGTGGCACAACTGCTTGAAATTAGAATCTTAAATTCCTAATTAGGCATCTAAATATATGAACCTATTTTGAAATAGGTTCAAAACCCTACAGTTCCAATTTAAATCTCATTCTTGCATTGACTATTTATAGAAAGACTGGAGTCCTTTTGCACTATTGCATCAGAAGAAAATTATTTCAGGAGGGTTAGGGAGTGGCCTTGACTTTGAATAATTAGTAGGTAGAAATAAAATTTACCTTGTGCCATTAACAAACCCAATATTGGTTGCATGCTGTGTGGAAGAACTTGTTCCCTTGAAGGTGCAGTAAACGTAACATTTTTCACCTAGTGGGAGAGCAGTTCAAAGAGCTACAGGATGGATAAACATGATTGAACTAATGAACTGGCAAGCCATGGTGTGTTCAGATATCTGATTTAAGATGCTTTCATTTTAAATTCCTTTCTAGGTTCACAAAGAGTGCACACATATTTGTCATTGTGACAAAGCCCTTGTTGTGCAATATGCATTTTAAACTGTGCTTAGTGAACATAGAATCTTAGTATGAATTGCCTCAACACAAGCTGCTCTTGTTTTTTATAACTGCTAGGAATCCAAAGACATTTATGTTCACATACTTGACATTCATTCTCAGGAAATAAAGGTTCTTTGGATAGTAGTGCGTTACAGTTAATGAAATTAGTGTACTATGCCTCTAGTTTCCTGCATACACACACACACACACACGCACACACTGATATACTACCAGAATATATTAATTTGTTCTCTGAAAGTTTAAATTATTTTGGGTCTATGATTGAATGTTCCAGAAAAGAACTTTTTTTTTTTTTCAAACAACAAACAAACCCACAACCAAAACAACCTCTGAGATTCCTGTTAAATATCAAAGGAAACATAAATATTAATGGAGAGTTAGATTTTCTTTTCAAAGACCATATCTGTACTCGTTTAAAAAAAAAAAAAAAAAAAAGGAAAGCAAAGATCTTCATGATTAAATGAGCAGGCTAGCCTCACTGTGTTCCATCTACTTGTGAAAAGTATGTGTATTCTTTCCTTGTGAAACTAGTAAAAATTATGTGAGACGTCTTATACTCTCTAAGTACACCTTTACAAAGAAAATACGAGTTTTCAGAATCCCTGATCAGTTACTCTAAGAGAGCATAGCAGAGCAAAACTTTGAAATGGACATGTGCTTTGTAAAACTGTTGTGTCCTCTCCTTCCCAACATTTGCTTTGGTTGATGAAATTAAGTTTTTGAGCCAGTAATGTGACTAGCATTTGTTTCAGACATGGATCAAGGCTTTAAATGTCAACCTATTAAAACTGATTTGGGTTCCATTTATGTAATTGAGAACGGGATTTTTTGCCAACAAAATTAAAATCTTTTGACCATTTCAATAAGGAAGTTTTGTACAGTCATATATATATTTTATTTGTACTGTGGTAGAACTGTCTGAGACTGAAGGATTATCTTCTTCCCCTCAAAATCAATTCCATTATGATTCAGAGCCAAAAGAAAATGCAGTCCCCCAAGTCCTATGTAATTCACATTTATAGGTGTTGAAATACATATCTAAAGTCTGAAAGTGGATATTTATTTGCATATACTTCAAGTTCTCAGGTGCACAAAGTCTTGATTGTCAACATAATGAGAAAAAGCTCCATCTTGACAGTAGTGAGCCACTCTAAATACAGAATGACTGCCTCCAGCAACTGGAGTTACTGGAGTTTAACATGGTAGAGCTCAAATGTTCTGTCTTAGCTAGCCATGTGTGCCCTCTGTGCAGATCCAGCCTGGGGACTGTTCCCATTTGGCTCACTGTCTTTCTCCAGAGAAGGCAGGAGCTGGTTGTTCTGGCAGAAAATGAAGCTCCAGCAGCCAAATGCTGTTTGAGCTCTGCCTACCACAGAGCAAAAGAGAGAATCTGCCAGCTGACGGTGTCCTGCTATCCTATGACCACCCGTTCCTTGCATTCAGCAAGAGCAGATACCATGTGCCTCATCCAGACTTAAGCAAAAGAAGCAGCAGCCACGTGAAAGGCAGAAATAGCAGACTGAGTTTTGTGGCTTCTGTTAGGGCACTGGAAACATCAACTCTGAATCTACTTCAAGTGCTGATGATAACATTGTTGATATGGTTTCATGAAATCTCAACCTCAACCCATTCATTTCCCAACCCAGGTATTACTTCAGGCAGAGATATGTACTACAATTGAGACTTTGACAATCAAGATAACAATAGCTCAGAATTATCTGTAGATTTTGTGGATTTAATAAAAAAATGTTTGGGGATTTTTATTTCTTTTCCCCCAATCCTTAGGTCAAAATTAATCGTCCAAGGATGGAAAAGAAAGGAAGAAATAGTGTGGTAAAAAAAAGTTGGACTTTAATATAATCATCAGAAACTAACAGTGGGTAATTATTTTCTTCTGAATTTATTCTGTGCTTATTTTTGGACAGTGGAATGACTTCAGCTTTAAAAAGATGAAGCTACATGAGGTGAACGCCACTCCAGAAAAGAACATAGTATAGGTGCCAAATTAAAGTTTGATCTATTCTCAGACATATCAGAGGGATAAAGTGCAGTTAAATCACTGAGAAACAGTGAGAACCAGTGAGAAATGAATCCTTTCTGTGATACTAAAATTTTTGTTGTTTTATAGTTTAACATAGGCTTAATCCTTTCCCTCTTTTATAACCCCCTCCCCCAAAAAACACCCACAAGCCTGTCACTTCTCCCATTTGAAAATGGTTAATTTAAAACCTGCATGAATTTGAAGACTTTAACTCTAGCCATCACTACTGCAGTTTGGAAAGTTTGGAATGGTTGTTCTCTCAGCATAAGGAATAATGAAGAGCAGAAGAGAGATGGAAGCTCATGACATCCTCCCTCTTCTCACATTATCCCTGGGAATCCATTCGATAGACAATAAAAGTTCTTATGTGTGGCTTAGAGAAGCAATCCTGGTTGCAGGCAGCCCAGCAGTCAGTAGTAGAATGGGATGAGAATAGCCAGTAGGGAAGGAAAAAACAGATACAGAGAAAAAGTAAATAAAATGTACAAAGACTTGAGATAGGAATAATATTAGTTTCAATTTAATCAAAGGACATACAGTTGTGATTCATGGACCTCTGCACTCAAACAGTAGATATAAGTGTGCTGTTTTGAAGGAAAGTGGGGAAGTGAGTTTGAAAACTACTGCTGAATATATGAACACCTACTGTATCTTACCAATGAGGAAAGGAAAGGAAAGGAAAGGAAAGGAAAGGAAAGGAAAGGAAAGGAAAGGAAAGGAAAGGAAAGGAAAGGAAAGGAAAGGAAAGGAAAGGAAAGGAAAGGAAAGGAAAGGAAAGGAAAGGAAAGGAAAGGAAAGGAAAGGAAAGGAAAGGAAAGGAAAGGAAAGGAAAGGTTAAAGTCCAATGTCATCATAATGTGTGGAGAATCAGATGAGACTTTTTCCAAAAGTAGTATTCCTCTAATAAAGACTATATGGTCTCCAGAAGAAAAGCAAATCCTTTCTCTTAAAAATATGTTAAGAAAAACTGGAAATCATTACTGAAGCATCTTTCAAGGCTGCTGATATATTTATAATGTCAGTTTTCTTCAAAAGAATAATGGAAATATGTCCCTCAAAAATAATGCAATGAAGCAAGGAATTATGTAAATAACAAGATATGCAATGCATATATCTTTAGGAAAAAAAAAAAAAGTTTATGCTTGCAAAAGATTAAAACATATTTAATTATATATGTATCATTGCTTTAAATGTGAATATTTGCATGTAGGGTAGCTCAAGTGGCCATCTAAACAAAAATATTTTGAGGACACAAATAATGAAGAACAATCAAGAGATGAAAATAACTATGTTGAGTTCAAGTATGTTATTAAACACAAAATAATGATGATGAAATTGGTTTCTATAACAACAGATGGAACACCAGCTATGTTTGGATCCAAAGTTTCATGGCTCATCATCATCAACAAGTACTCAGAGGAAAACTGATAGATTTGACACTTGCTAAGGGAGTAGTGATTAAAAAAAAAAAAAAAAAAAAAAGTTAACTCCGTTCAGGTCAAAGGCCTTTAATATTACAGTCCATACAACGTGCTATAGACTGTCTTCAAAGACAGAATTTTGCAAGATAAGATGAGCTGTCTGAGTGAAATTAATTCTCTAAGAAATTATATTGAATTTTTTTTCCAGAGTTTGAGATAACTATATGATTAGTAAACAAAGTTGGTGAACTTTTCATGCTTCACTTTGCTAGGTTCATGGTTAACTGAGTTCAGTCAAAAGCTAAAGGAGCAATAAAAGTTTATTACACACATGGCAAGATGAAAGGACTTCCCAAGTGCCTTGCAAGTGAAGGCATTCAAAGTGAGGTTTGGTGTGTAGCTACAATAAAGGAAAAAATAAGTGTCAGAAGAGCTCAGTACTCTGGCCTTAATGTGCTTCTGGTTACAGCATGAAAACGAATTTGGAAAAGTAAGAAAAATACTATAAAAAATTATTTCTTAAAGACAGGACTGCAGACTTGCAGTCTTGCAGCTGTTAGCTGTATCCTTTAAAGGGTATTTGGAGTGACCAGTGGAATTTGCATCATCTTGTTCATTACAGTAATAGTCTGTGTGCTTGACTGTAAGAGTGAGTTAACTGTTACATTTGAATACCAGTGTATTAAAAAAGCAAAGTCACACAAAGTAAATGAGTGTCTGCTTGGAAGACTGAGCAAGAAGGATAAATTGTGGGTGTGAGATGAAACCTGCAGACTTTTTTTAACTACCCCAGTTGTCTCTTCAGATCTATTTACAATATCATTTGCAAACAAGACTTTTTGATTTGTATGTTGGGCAAATCTAAATGTCATGCATGAGAGGGCATGTTACCCCTCATATTTCAGTAAATTTTCAACAGCAGCAACAGAAAGCATGTAGTATCAAATATCTCAGTAGTTTTTTAGTTGCCAATGTCAATACATGTGAACACTTTCAAATTCTTACACTGTTGAATATAAATTAAATGTTATGACAGTTGATACACAAGTATTAGCAAAACTATGGTTAAACCAGACAACTAAGAGTCAAAACAACTGTTTGTATTCCCAGCTCTACATCTATTTTCTTAATTTGAGACAATTGATAACTTTATTTTTAAACCCTGTGCTTAAAATTAGATGCTTTTCAACTACCACTTTCTCTGAAACTCCATATTTAAATAAATAAGGAGACCCAGATTGTCTTGGAAATCTCTTCCTCCACTAAGTCAAAATAATTGGAGTTGTTCTCCAAGGATCTGGAAAACAGACCCTTGCTTAAAGGTTCCTTTTAAAAATATCTTTAAAATGTTGTCCTTAAGTAATCTGTATTTATAGTATCTTACCCTGTGTTGCCTTGGCATCCCGAACTTTCTGTGAATTTGTTTGTTGAGTCTGACTCCCATAAATTGTGCTAAATTTGGGGGAGGAGGAACCCTAAGAAAATTAAGACAAAATGTGCCAATAAATATTTATTTAAACTGAATTCCCTCATTTTTTTCTAGCTTCCCCCAAAGGTTCCTTCAGTTTTACTCAGCAGTGTTAAACTGAATATAAAGCATTAAAATAGTCCTAAAAATGCCCTGAAACTAGGTATCTCAGCCAAAACTTGTACATCTGCATGAATGGCAAAATAATTATTCATAATTAGTGAGTCATGTTATCATATTACACTGAGCACCAAGAGGAGCAGTGACTATTTATTATAATTATAATTATTAGTTTAAAAACACCATTTATGAGCATGGTGCTTTTACAGAATTGGTAAAATAAAATTCCATGACATTACAACTAGGTGTCTGGAGGCAATGGGACCAGCTGAACAGGGAAAAAAAAAAAAAAAAAAAAAAAGCACTGAAAAATAACAAATTATAGAGAAGTGCTAGAAGCATATTTTGTATATTCTTTCAACTGTAGAACTATCTCTTGAGGTAATTTGATTTAATAAAACCCTAGCTGAGTGTTACAGACACCTCAGTCTGTAAAAAGAATGACTAAGGTGGGGAATTATGTTAATGATCTTTAACATGTATAGCATAGAGAAGCTGTGAGTGAGCAATTGTTTACAGTTCCTTCTAATACAAGAACTAGCAGACATCAAATAAAATGAGGAGGTTGCACATTCAGAAGAAACAAGAGAGAACATATCTGCAAGCAGTATAATGCATAGTTAAGTTCTGGAACGTCTTGAAGACTTTTGTAGATGTTAAAAGTTTATGTGGTTCTACAAAATTATTGTAAAAGAAATCATGGAAGAAAGCTGCTTTGGAGATTTAAATAAGACACAATCCAATTTGCAAAGCACACAGAGCATGATTGGTATTAAAATACTATGGTAAATGTGTTACTACCTACTTGTGTCTATTCTTCTCCTCTTTTGTGTGCTAACACTACTGCATATATGAAACTTCTGGTAGATATGACCTGACTGGCCTGCTACTGGATCTAGCAAGGCTATTCTTACATTCTGCTCTTTGAATAATTCATTTTGACTCTGCACAAGACTGGTACCAGTGGCCCTCTTCAAATTCTGTTTTCCCATCAATGATAGAAATGCATTATACTATAGCGTGAGATTTTTATGTAACTTTCATTAACACCTTCTACACATTTGCAAACTCAGGAAAAGTCATTTTCATTTTTTTATGAAATGGTGTGATCATTGAATATAGGTCATGTAATCATTATTTCTTATTTGTGTAATTATATTTTCAATTATAGATTCTAAGCCATACAAATCTTAGGTTTACTCCTGCTGGAAGTTCAATGATCATGAATTCTTGAATCTTCCTGTTGCATATCAATGACTTCATGCTTTTATTGCAACTATCTGGTAATTAGATTTTTTTAAAAAAGGGAAAAAAACCCACCCTGTATCAAAAAAAAACAAAGCAACTGAAAAACAGAAAAACATAAAGCCAGCAGATCCTTCTTTTAAATGGATATGGTAGCAAAAGCTTAAACCATAGCAAAGTGTATTGAGAAATGTAAAATTTATGCTGTGGACCACATAAAAATAATATATCACGTACTTCAAACCAATACAGTATCACATATTTGCCCACTTTGAAAGCTAGAGCCTATCAACATGACAGCAAAAAGAGAAATGCTTGCAAGAACACAGATATTGTTTGATACTTAGCAACATTATTACTGGTACAAATGGCAAATCATCAAGAAAATTGAATGTTTTTCCTATTAAACAGAGCACCATGTGTCTGAAGTGTGGTCAAAGTCAGGAAAATCACTATGCAGGAAAAACGTTTCTTCAGCTGACATACCTATGTGCTTTCAATTTATATCTACCTACTTTGCTGGCAAAACAAAAAGGCAGAACTATTAGTGCAAAGTTAAAGCCCTCAAAAGAATATCTGGCCTCATGAACTCTTGTAATAAATATCCCCTACCTTTTGATTGCAGAATCAGTATCTCCAGTATTACCATATGAAACATGATTTGTTTTAACTCAATATTGTCTTTTTTTCATTTTTTCTTAGAGTATTGTATGCTGTATAATTACACTAAAAAGTTGGTCTAAAAAAGTAGAAAATCAAGTGTATAGTGCCAGAATTAGATCTACTGTTAAAAATCGAGTAGAAAGAAAACTATTACAAAAAAACTAATATCCAAGCATACACTGTTTTCCTCAGGCCTTACCCCATCCTGATCCTCCTTTGCTTCTGTTTGTCTCCTTCCTTTTACTGCATCACCTAGCTCACAGAACTTATCATTCACAGTGGCTACACTCAAACAGATGCTTATATCGTAAGTACATCCATTTGGAGATTATTATTTTCCCTTCTGGTTCTTGAGAGAAGGAAACTGCTATGTAAGAGTGTATTGGGTTTGCATGGCAAGGTTTTGGTAGTGGGAGGGCATGGGGGTGGCTTCTGTGAGAAGCTACCAGAAACTTTCCCCATGTCTGACACAGCCAATGCCAGCTGGCTCCAAGACATCTCCAAGTCAGAGCCAATCAGTAATGATGCTAACACCTCTGTGATAACAAAATTAAGAAAGGGGAAGACAAGACAGAAGAGAAGAGAAGAGAAGAGAAGAGAAGAGAAAAAAATGCACTTTTTTCAGCTGGGGAGAGGAGTGAGAAGATATGAGAGAAACAACCCTTGCAGATACCAAGGTCATTGAAGAAGGAGGAGGAGGAGGTGCTCCAGGAATTAGAGCAGAGATTCCCCTGTAAGTTGTGGTAAAGACCATGGTGAGGCAGGCTGTTCCCCTGCAACCCATAAAGATCCATGGTGGAGCAGATGTCCCCCTGTAGCCTGTGGAGGACTCCACGTCGGAGAGGGTGGATGCCTGAAGGAGACTGTGGCCCCATGGGAAGCCCATGCTGGAGCAGGTTCTTAGCAGGACCTGTGGCCCCCATGGAAAGAGAGGAACCCACGTCATAGCAGGTTTTCTGGCAGGACTTGTGACCCCGTGGGAGACCCACGCTGGAGTAGTCTGTTCCTGAAGGACTACACCCCATAGAAAGGACCCATGCTGGAGCAGTTCATGAAGAACTGTCATTCATAGGAAGGGCTCACACTGGAGAACTTCATGGAGGACTGTCTGCTGTGAGAGGGTCCCCACGCTAGTGTAGGGGAAGAGTTTGAGGAGTCCTCCCCCTGTCGAGTCTATATTGCCTGTGACGATAATTGGTGAGTGATCTCTCTCTGTCTTTATCTCGACCCACAAGCCTTTTGTTATATTTCCTCTCCCCTGTCCAGTTGAGGAGAGGGAGTAATAGAGTGGCTTTGGTGGGCATCTGGCTAGATAGCCAGGGTCAACCCACCACAAAGACTTACTACTTTTAATTAGTGATCTCTCAGATTGGCAGCATGTAGAAAAGCTATGACAGTGAAAGGAAATAGGATGATTTTAACAATGACAGTCCTTACAGAGTGAAGAAACCTTCACAGCAGTTCATTAGAGAGGCAACCTATGATTTAAGCAAGACTGAAACAGCGGTTATACTGGCTACATCAGTAGTGCTCAACACAGAATTAAGGACTGTCTTGCAGCCCAGAAGGCAAAGAGTGGATCACGCATGCTACTCAGGGTTGGGCTTCTCTGGGCAAGCAGGGTACAATTCTCTATCGACACTATTCTGCCCTGAGTCCTGTGATCGTATGACAGTGGGGGCAGGGGGGGTTCCAGTTCACAGTGAGGATAATAACATGAAGACTGTGATATTTTTACAGCATGAAATGCAATGTATAATGAAACAGTATACATTGCATACCTTGAGCTATACTTTGTGGAAGGATTCAGAGACTTCTGGGAGAGTATTAAGAGGATTTTGCAAACTGGGAGCAACCATATTGCCTACTAATCACTGGCAAGCCTGCTTCATTAAATTAAGTTTCCATCAACAAGAAAAGTACTAGTGGGCAGGAACTGTACTTTCATACCTTTTATTTCCAAATACTCATACCTGTTCCCATACTGACCACAGGGTAGTGTGGTGGCCTGTCTTCAGGCATTGTGGATAGTTCCTTTTCTGTCTTCAGTGTAGATGCTAGTGCCCACCAGTTCTTCAATGTAAACTTCTGATGTTATCCAAATCTTCAGCAGTTCTTATCACTGAACAGTTTTATTAGCTAAACTACATGAAACCAAAGTCATTAAGGATCATTTGCAATCCTTTTTTTTTTTTTTTTTTTTTAGAATTGTTCTGGATAAAAGTATCACTGACTTTTATACTATGAAAATTAATGTGAAGTATCTAGACAGTGTAATACTGAAATTCAATAACTATCAAAAATATTGACAGAAAGCATGAGAAATATTAAACAATGGTTCTATCTTATCCTCATTGTAGGAGTAATCTCTGGATATACACTTATTTGAAGCCAGGTGCGTGAGAAATTATTATTCTCTCAGTCTTTCCAGGGTAACATTCTACAACATATAAAAATGATTGTAGAATCATAGAATTCAAAACTTTGAAAATGCAATGGATCAAATTCAAATAAAAAATAATTTTCTAATATATGTACATTTAAAAGTATGTATAATTGTAGTTTTTAAAGTTACTGTTGTAGGTATTGTAAGATGTTATAAGCACAGAGTTAACACCACTGCCTACAGCAAAATGGTAAAAAGAGAGCCTGAAAGAAGGGGAACTTTTTCCTCTCATAGGAACCTGTTCAGCTTGTTGAAGGCTGAACTATTTCCTTTATTATAGACAACCTTTGGGACTCTTTTTAACAGCCACATTTTCAGGCATAGATTCGCACATTAAAATAGGCTTGCCTAGCTTCATGTCGTCTAGCACAGTACACAAGTAATAGGATAACAGAAGAAAAGTGCGAGTATATACAACCAGTAAAAGTTTTACAAATCAGAGACTGTATTAACCTAATGGTAGGGCAGAATTTACTCCTTACTAACCAGTTTTATGCAATGCAGCTTTCTTTTTTTTTTTTTTTTTTTTTTTTTTTTTTTAAAGAGGCCAAGAAGAATCCTTTATTTTTGCTTGTTTGTGAGACAACTTGGGAAAAAAAAAATTCATTAGCTTTCTCAAACAGAGCCTTTGGTTTTTGTGACAGCTTTTGCAATCTTATCTTGACTGATCCTCACCCTATATTTCACACATGGGAGCATACATGGATCTACCATGAGAACTGGGTCCTCCTTGTTTATTTCAGGCCCCGTTTAATGACATTCATTTCCATCTGTTCATTAGTGATATAATATGGGGGAAAAGATCCCACTTGGATTTATGAGTAAAAAAAAAAACAAAAGCCGGCAACAGCTAGAAGAAATACATCTGAGAGCTAAACTAGGTGAATGCTTAGATCTTCAGCTGAGCTCAAGGTTATACTTGTTCTAAGGAATGTATTTGAGGCTAAAAGGCATCTTGCTGCTGTCTTTGATTTATCTCCTTTGTTCTTGCATTTGTGGGTGTGTAAGTTACCTTTGAGCTCTCTACATCATTGCTATAATGATATTAAACACAGGGGAAAGTCAGAAGTCCATGGAACTACCATCAAAAATATTTTTCTGCTTCTGCACAGGTGTCAGTCCTGAGACAGTAATTTTTATGGCGTATCTGTCATATCCACCTCTTTGTATAAGGAATTTCCATTAACTACTTGCTCATGTGGTTAAGTTATATTAGCTTGTGTACTACTATTGTTAACTATAAATGTGGTGTTAAACCTTTTTCAACCTTATTCTTCTGGTGACATCAGAGATCTGAGAGAAAATGCACCAGTCTGACAAAACAAGTTACCAGATTTCTCAGTTCAAGAAAAAAAAAAAAACACAACAGTGCTTCTCCTAAAGACAGTTCCTAAAAAACATACTTCTTCTTTTGAATATAAAGAGATAATGAAGAGGGAATATTCTTGAGCAGTCATCATGCTGATGGAAACCATGGGGAAGTTTTTTGGGTTTGTTTTGTTTTGTTTTTTTTCCTTTGGGAAAAAAATATTTTAAGTTTTGGAAAAGAGTAGGATACGATTCCTTGACTACTCATTTTTCCATATGCAATCCAAAATTCATGTTTCATGTGTTGTTATGAATTAGTGCAAGCTCTTAAAGCTACATGTCATGCTAAAAAAGCAATTAGCAAGGGCATAGCATTTCAACTCCTTATGATTTGAATACCTGCAAATGCCAGGTTTATACGTAGGCGCACTTTTTCACACTTCATAGTGAAATGATGACTCCTGAAACAATACATTCTCAAGGTAGACTGATTAGGAATGAAAATTCTTTTCCTGTTCCAAAATACTACAATTTACTTCCATTGTCACAAAGTAACTGCTGTGTTGTGCAGACCTGTTTGAGCTGGGAACCCAGCAGTTTAAAAGGGATTTTGGAAAGTGTTTTCTATTAGGGCTCATTGACTTGCAGCTTCTGAAAGAAATAAACCAAATGTGCTGTCCTTCTAGACATACTACATATTTTCAGGTTTAAAGCCGGGGTGACCACAGTGGTGAATAAACAGTTATCATGATGGGAAAGGTGCAAAACTGTGCTTCTCTAGTATGAATGTTTCAGTTTGTTTGTAATGGCCATGTGCAAATCCACATACGAATGTTTGTCTCAAAAGATTTGTTAGAAGGGACTTTTTTTTTTTTTTTTTTTCTGCTGGTGCATGCTAAAATAAACCATCTGCCATGGAATATGATAAATAGAACTGAAGAGAGCAAATCAGGTTTTAGAAAGAACATGTATCATAAGTGATTTGAGATGAAGAAACATGAGCCTGAAAATTGCTGTTCTTTGTAATTTGGAGTGAAAATTCCATAGTGGAAGCATCAACATGGCCCCTTACCATGTCTAGTAATACCATTCTGTACAACAATTCTGTGTTTTGATGCATTTCCAGTGAAACAGAAAGCTCATATTGGTGTCCTTTGTGTGTGGCATATCATACAGTTCTGTTAAAATGCTTGTTTGGGAACAAAAGATATGTAAAACTCAAAACTATGAAAACTGTCAGAAATTCTTTGTGTCTGTATATTTTCTATTTATGAGTTGCCTGCCAGAAGCAAATAGCACCAAGAGGATATTCTGATAACAGTTCTCATTGTCTAGGTAAAGCCACATGCATTTTTAACTTATATTAGCATTATCAAGATCAAATAATTATTTGTGACACACTTAAAAATAGGTATGGCTTTTCATCTGAAGCTATCCCACAGGTTTAAAAATATATATTATTTAGTTTCTAAGTACCCTGACTCTTAGGATATGTCCAGATGTGGAAACTGAGTTAATTTCAAACGTCTGTATCTAATATCAGTCAGTTACTAAAAATAGCAGGCACAAAATATTTTCACCTCTCATTTAATAACATAAGTAGAATCCACTGGTGTTCATCTCTGATTTTTTTATTTTTTATTGTTTAAATATATATTAGCACAGTAAATCATAGTAATTTAGACTTTTGAAATTTATATTCATATTTCTAAGTATAAGGCCATGTTTTCAATGCTTTAACTCTAGAAATGTGCAGTAAGTGAGAATAGTCACTCATAATCTTGATGCCTAGTTCATATATATATGGCTTGTAGACAGTGCTACTTCTCCTAATATTAAATGCATAAATTCCAGATATTATATAGAAGACATTTCTGTATGCACTTCAAGTAGCTGCTTTTCAGCATTCAATGCTAACAAGCACACGAATATCATGGAGCAGATGCAGTCTAAACATTAATAAGTGGAGCAGTCATTATTAGTAGATGTTTCTTTTTTTTTCTGGCATTAAAATATGTAACATGGTACAAGAATCAGTTTTTTCAATGTGATGTATTTAAACTGAATAATTACCTACCAGAATTTTAGCAAAAAGTACTTAAATTTAAAAGTTTCCTTGTGTTCACACAGGATAACTTTAAGCTGCTATTTTTAAAGTCTCCCTTGTATAGAAAGTGCATTATGTTGAAGTGATCAATCTAGATATTACTTTCTGTAGTCAGCCTCCTGGCAGTGCTGGTAGCCTGAGCGCTAATTGTGTGCAAGTGTTGAACCCAAGCCAGTTCTGGTTGCAGTCTCATTAGCATATTCATAAGTCACAGCTTCACGCAGGTGCCAGAAAGCTGCAAAATGTTTTGTGACTATTCACTGCCACAATAGTAGAAATTCTGATTACTTTTAAAAAGCTTTTATATGCTGTAAAATAAACTGTTTAATATTGTGAAGTAGGTTCAAAACTCTTGCGTAATCAGTCCATGAAGAAATGAAACAAGACTTTTTTCTTTTTTTTTTCTTTTTTCCTGCCTTTCCTTCTCTCTCTCCCATCCCCCTTCCCCGCCCCTCCCCTTTGCCCTACAGAGTGGAAAATTCAGATCAAGCAGATTAAAAAGAATGTTTCTTGCTTCATCCAGTTTTGAAAATGTGCTCTGGTTTTCTTAACAGAGGCCAAGGAAGATAGTGTGATAATTACTAGATTAGACATCTACAGACCCTGCTGCATGAGTGATAAACCAGAATAATGGAACTAAGCTTCTTCTAAATGAATCGGAGCAATCCAGACCCTCACTAATAAATTCAAAATAAAAGCACATTCTCAACATGCTGCTGCCAATAGTGGCAGCACAATAAAAGGATTGTCTGGATCAGTGTATCTCTTCACTGCAGGTCACTCTTGGCCCTTTCATCAGTAAAATTTTGTCTTTCTGTAATGCAAAGAAAATTTATTCAATGGAAATTATATTTCAAAACCTTGGTTTTAAAGGATTTTGCAACATTGCTAAATCCAAATAACAAGGCTCCAGTTTATCATTCAAGCATATCTAGCTGTCTGCTTTTGCAAATAAAAGAGCATCACTGGTAAGAATAAGAAATTCTTAATTTAGTTAACTTTACCATTAATCTTGCAGAAAAATTTTAATCACTTCTATGCTGTATATTAGACTATAATGTGTGGTTTATTTCACTTTAAAGGGTCCTGTTAAACCATCCTTCCTCTAGACGCAGATTAGCAGGACCTCAATAACCTACACTTTAGTAAAACTTGATACACAGTGATGATCGTGGTTTATTTCACTTTAAAGGGTCCTATTAAACCATCCTTCCTCTAGATGCAGATTAGCAGGACCTCAATAACCTGCACTTTAGTAAAACTTGATACACAGTGATGATCTCAAAGGTCTTTTCCAATCAGGTGATTCTATGATTCTATGATCCACAGTCAAAGCACACACTCAGGTTTGTTTGTTTGTTTGTTTTTGGTTTGTTGTTTTTTGTTTGTTTGTTTTTTTCTGGTGAAGGAGCCGCCTTAATGACACCACTATTTCTAAGAAACATGTACTATTTATCAGGATTTTGGAATATATATTAATTATTATCCTCTCATGGAGGTACAGATTTAAAATTGTGAAATATTAATTTCCCTTTACAATATCTGACATATAATTTAGAAGATGTGCATTTCATGTTTTAGTGGGAGGAATAATTATGTGAAAGCTATAAAAATCCATTTACATGAAAACTATAAAAAAATAAGACAACTACAAGGTACCTGCAGAAGCATCTCTATCTTGATGCTACACCTTGCAGTCATACCTATATCTTGCATAAAATATTTGAGCTTTTTATTCAATGTGTGAGGAGAATTTGACATTGACTACCCTAGATATTTCCTAGATATTTCTGTTATTTCAGCTAGAAAAGCCTTGGAGGCATAGGAGCTGCACTCATTCCCATCACAAAGCTGGAAGTTGCTCGTCGTGTGACAAAATGTGTCTCCGCTTTAGCTCTGGACTTCTGTGTGACAAGGAGGGAGCCCTGAGCATAAAGAGCCTCAAGGAGCTGGCTGTGAGCTGCCGAAACTATTCACCCAGCACAGTCCACTCCTTGATGAGATTTGGGTGTCCTCAGACAGAAGGGCATCAGGAAGCTGATTGCAGACTGCATTATAGGCCATTTATGATCCTTGATGTGCACATCACAGCCTTTTTACCTCTCACATTCACAAGCTAATAGAGTTGTGTCCAGAAAACTCTCCCTGCAGGTGAGCTGTAAGAGTTTGAATTCTTCAGACTTGTGAAGGAAACATACACATTTGTTTTGTTCGGTTTCATTTTCCTCTTCCTAAATTCTTATTTCTAAGCATCAGGCTACTTACTCTATTAAGAGGAGGGATTGTCTCTCTTTCAGAAGAAGGTGGAGGTCACACCAGATGCTGAGAGCTTTTGGACAGGTTTGGGTTGCTCAGACCTGCCAAAAAGGAAGATCATCTGCATTGTTATCAATGCACAAACTGAGGCTGCTGGGGAAAATCTGAAACTAAAGTCTAAAGAATGGCTATTCTCTGCTCTGAGGCTACAGTGAGTGAAATTCAGGAATTCAATTTCATATTTAGGAGCGGTAGCTGACTTTAACTCAGTAGTACCTGAAAGATGTGGTTATGACTGGCTGTAAGCAGCTATAGGTTTGCCTGGCCTATGCATTGGCCTGAAACACCTTGAAGCTAGGTAGGTTCATCAGGGCATCACCCTGCCTGAGCTATTGCATAGTTTTGCAGAAGTCCTCTGAAAAGGAAGGTATGTTAGGTGTGCTGGCACACAGTGCCCTAATAGCACAGACACACAGCTTCTGGAACAAACCTGAAGAAAAGAATAATTGAAAGTATGGGCAAAGTATTTGCTAATGTCAAATCACATAAATATATTCATGCACCATTACTGGGCATGGTCACTGACCCCAACAAAAGTCCTGCCTATTTTAACTGTGTGAAGTCTCAGAGTACAAGAAGTAGCCAGACTGTTATGCCTTGAGCAGACATTATGTCCCAATTTTCATCTCTTGAACTTTCTTCATTTATGTTTGCAGAGGCTGAACTTTAATTAAAAACAAAGCTATTTTTTGGTGTGTTTCAGTTATGACTAGTTCTGGAATACAACTGTTGTCCTTACACTGCAGAGATGCTGTGAAACAATTAAACTTTATTCTCAGTTTCACTCACACAAACTGACTTAGCGGGTGTTGTTTCAACAAACTGGAACATGAGCTTGAGTATACTGAGCCTTAAGAAAAAAATAATAGCAAGTGTTGCTCTCCAGGGAGAATGCCTGGTTAAAGTAAAATACCCCCACCATATCCTAGGGAGAACTATCACTGTGATTGTTCCTTTTATAGCTAATGGAAAGGAACAGACACCTCTAGAGAGTCATTAATCTCATCATAAGATAGAACAGAGGAATATCCCTGAAGGACCCTATTTTTCTCCATTAACTGTAAAGGGATCCTAAAATGCCTGGCTTAGATTTTAGATGTCTAACTTTCAGATGTTAAATTACAACTGATTAAGTCAATCACATGTTATCCCTTAGCAGAATGTATTAATTCCCTCCACAAACCATCAACTCAATCAGCATCCATAAATGAAAGTCTGGAAAGAGAAAATCATTCCTGAATCTTCCCTGAACCTCCTCACACATTTGCAGTAATTGTCCTCCACAGCATACAAGCAGAGAATAACACCTATTCTCTGGAACTCTGCTCCAGCTCTTGCCTCTCTTTAACAGACTTTATATCTAGTTTTGGGACACTAACTGATTTATGAGGAAGGAAATTGTCTGAAAGGGCTTTATCTGTTACTGTACCTAGTAGCTACTATTTGGACAGCATTACACGTGTAAAAAGTATTTTGCACCTGTTTTGCACATCATTAAAAACACCAGATATAATTTTCTGTTGTACACTATACTTTTGGCAGCTGGCTGTTTGAGCTGTAGTGCATCCATTTTCTACCTGATAGGTACAGAAGTCTGTGGCTGTGTTACTTGGAGCAACTCATGACAATATTGCTATAATGTTAATAAGATTTCCATTTTCATAAATTACCTATAATCAAATGCTCTATGAGTTCTCATAGAGAAAAATTCTTTAAAGTTAAAAAAACCCCCAACAATTATTGTGCCCTTACAAGTTGTTACAAATGCAAACTTAGCTGCAGAAATGTGATGACCACTCAGATGCTACTTTTACTAGTATTTGTATACTATATACAACAGAATATATACTTCTGTTTAGAGAATGCTTCACTCTTCATGGCTATATATTATTTTTCTTCATATCTTTATTATGAAACAAACAAACAAACAAGTTCTGTTCTTCCTTCTTGTGCGGATTACTCTTTAAATGACTACCCAGGCTGACAGAGCCTTACTGAGAGGCTAGGTCTAAATCTCAGACTCTACAGAAGCCAGAGAGAAAATAACTGCACATGAAAGTGTATGAAAATGCATATTTTCGAGAACAATATTTTTGTTTTAACTGCTGAAAATTAAGCTAAAAAAGCACACCTTTTCTCCTAAAATCTATTCTGAAGTCTAAAAATTTATGAAAACCTCTTTCTCCATTGCTAAACATTCAACTACTTTTTCTCCTGGCGTTTTTTGTTGTTTTTTGTTTTGTTTTGTTTTTGTTGGGGGTTTTTTTGTATATACACATACACATGTGCACAGTGTCTGTATATCTATCTGTCTGTCTGTCTACCTACCCACCTATGCATGTGTGTACACATATAGTAGTCTTTTTAGTTCCAAAAGTGCAATTACAGATCACTTAATGTGAAAATGGCAAAGAGAAACTCTAATTTACCCATTTCAATTTCTTGTCATCAGTACAGAATTTTTGTCATAATTGTGTGGTAGAATATAACAGTCCATTCAAGGTTAGGGAAATAAAAGAAAATCCACTTTCTGAAAATCATTAAAAAATGCACAATATTGTAGCACCTGGCTGCATAAGGTAAAATTGCACGTGGGTAATACTTTCTAACATGACTGGAACATATGCAGGAAGATACAAAGACCCGTGAATCAAAACAGCACTACAGGACTAACAAAATGAACAGCTCCTGAAAAAATGTCATCAATGTATTATGTATAAAATAGATCTGTATTCTGCTTCAGTGTCAGCCATGCATGACTTTTTGTTCCTCTGCTATCTTTACTTAGCATAGTGAAGGAAAGTTAATTTCCATTTATCTGGGTCCTCTTTAAAAAGCAACAGCTTTTTAAGTAATATCCTTGGGAACTCCTGAAAAAATACAGAACTAGACCAGAAAGTTCTCAGGTTTATGAGCAAAAATTTCCTGGGACAACACGATTTAGAAAAGCTGCATGTACCTTGAGAAAAAGATACAGTCAGAAAGTACTTAGGTATTTTGCATGATTTTAGGGCTGGAAATCTTCAAAATAAATACAGCAGGAGGCACCTGATGAGGAGAATAATAATATAGTTTTAGCAATTCAACTGGAAAAGCTTAAGAAGATGCCACTACACTCCTCAGCTGGAAGCTACTGTCCTGACAGCTATGACCACCATATAAATCATGTGACTGCTTCACATCCTTTTCAGTGCAAAGTCACAGGGTTAGCTTAAATCACTGCTGAATGTAATTTCAGATGGCTAGTTTTTGGTTTATGTATTAGCTGATAAACCAACCTTTATAGAATCATAGATTCATCGAATGGTATGGGTTAGAATGGACCTTAAAGATCATATAGTTCCAACCGCCCTGCCATGAGCAGGGACACTTTCCACTAGACCAGGTTACTCAAAGCCTCATCCAGCCTGGCCTTGAACAATTCTAGGAAGGGAGCATTCACAACATCTTTGGGTAACTTGTTCCAGTGTCTGACCACCCTCACAGGAAACAATTTCTTCCTAATATCTCATCTAAATCCACCTTCTTCCAGTTTATAGCCATTACCCCTTGTTCTATCACTACCTGCCCTTGTAAAAAGACCCTCCCCAGCATTCTTGTAGGCCCCTTTCAGGTACTGGAAGGCCGCTATTAGGTCTCCCTGGAGCCTTCTATTTTCCAGGCTGAACAGCCCCAAGATCTCTGACCATCCTTGTGGCCCTCCTCTGGACTCACTCCAGTAAGTGTATGTCCTTCTTATGTTGGGAACCCCAGAACTGGACGCAGTACTCCAGGTGGGGTCTCACGAGAGCAGAGGAGAGGGGCAGAATTATAAAGTAGAATTGCCTTTATAACAGGTAGGTAGTGATAAATTTCTAATGTTATTTGTTGATTTATCTAATTGAAGTATTACAGTGAAAATTTCATCATATTTGAAAATATCTTGTAAATTTAGTAAGTTTCCTCAACAGCCAACAAGGATAGACAGACCCACACTGAATGTGTCATAAATAATGCCCATTTACCATATGTGACTATTAAAAAAAAGAAAAATATTATGCTTAAAAATGTTGGTGATACTTTAAATTTTGTTAAATGAGGAAAATTAATAAAATGTTGTCTTAAGTACTATATAGCTTTTCTTCAGCCTCCCACTATGACTGTATTGTATAGGAATAAAATATATGACACTGTGAAACTATTATTTTCTTCGTGCTATGAATTCCTGGTGTTATACTAAACTTCCTGGTCTAATAGATACAGTACGTAAATGAAAGGGTGAAGTTTTTTGTTGATGTAAAATAAATCATGTTAGATTTTCTTAAAGTTGTTCTGCCTATAGAGGTCTATATGCCTCTCATGATGTCTGTCTATTTTATAAATTAGTAATACTGACTAAGCAGACCTATGTTGTATCACATATGTTGCTGGTTTTATGTTTTTATAGGAATTATTTACTCTGCTGAGTATAGATACATTCAGAGTGATGGTACCTCTAGTATGGAGCTCTGCAGAAGCAGCAGAAGCTAACCTGCAAGACGGTCTGCTGTTTGTGATGAGTATTAAAATTTATTTGAAATGCTGTCGCAGATGCAGGGGGTGGAGGG
>NW_010322555.1:0-2005 GCF_000700745.2 Antrostomus carolinensis
ATTATAATTATAATTATTATTGTTATTTAGGATTAAAAGCAGTTTCAGGCATTCCCCCTGCTCAAGTCCAATGTCAATTTTTGTGGCATAATAATCGTATCTACTTATTTATAGAGAAGAAACAGAAAACAAAACTATTTCTTCCATGCTATATATTTCTGAGGATTTTGTTACACAGAGTTATTTTTCTCTTTGTATTTTTTACATTGTCATGTCATGTTGCATTCATGGCCCAGAAAACATGTTGCATTTCACTTTGGGAAAAAAAAAAAGAAAAGAAAAGTGAATGAAACTATTACAGAAAAATGTTTGTAGTTGTGGAAGTTGTGATGGTATTTCTCTTAGAGGAAACTTAAACAAAAAAATTAAGGTTTAGTTCAGCATTACTTCTACATCTCTTAATATAGTATTATTCTGAGCCTACTTGTGATACTATTTATAGTATTATTCTGAGTTTTTCCTGACACGCTCACAGTGCACCAGCATTATACAAAAGCAATGCAATTTTTGGGATCCACAGAAACATAAGAGAATTGGGTCAGGAGATACCTAAAACTACTGCTCATCTGAGGGACCACAGGACCTCATATGAGGTGGAGGTCATGGCTGACACATAAAACTAAAGTTTAATTTGCTTCAGCAATATGAAGTGTGCTGCTCCTAATTATGAATGTCATAATTTGTTCTGAAAAACAAGTCTAAAAGCTTTCATTCCTCATCATTTACCAGGATGCTGAAACAGTGCAATTGGCCCCAATAGTCAGCCTTCTTTCACTCTGCTAATTCACCTGTCACATCTTTCCGGATCTCTGCTCCTTTCTTTACAGAAATTTTCCCATAAGGAGAAAAATTTCCAGAAATCTCCATGGCTTGAAAACCAAACAAACCTTTATACATCTCTGCCTTTTGTGTAGAACAAGGTCTGTGGCAATATAAATGGAGCAAGGAACACACTTTCTGTCCAATAAAATTGGTGCTATTTCTTCTTAGGTCCACAGCATTCAGGAAATTACAAATCATCATTTGATGTCTCACGGAAAACTTACCTGGAGTGTGTTCATTTTGAAGGTTGTTTTAAAACAAAATGTGTTCCTTCCTTTTCTCTTTCCTTATTTTCCCCTTTTCCCTTTCCTTCCTTTCATGGTAATACAACTCACCAGTTCACCCAGTTCTGGAGAGTTTTGAAGATAATTTAGTCTTAATTGTGAAGGTATGATTAGAGTGATTGCTTGGAGGTTGCTTAAAGTGCTAGATGTGCTTAGCTATTTTTTTTGTTTCAATAAAGGAATGAAGAGGCCTGTGTTTTTTCTCTTCGTTTGGTGGATGGGATAGAAAACTCAGCATGCAAGAGATTGTGGTTAACTTCTCAATTGATACTACATTGAAAACGATACTGAACAAGCTACATGTTTTGAGTTTTATAGCACTGTCATGCAAGATTATGTGAAGAATTAAAAAAATATAAACCAGTGTGTTAAGTCAGTAGTTATACTTAGGAGTCTCATTTTTCTTTCTAGTAGCCTGACACCCAGAAAATATCTCAGTGATTGTGTTCTGCTTTATCTGTTATCTAGCAATGTTCTTCTTGCTGGTATTCCCATTTACTCAAGTGATTCCTTTTCCATTTCACCTGTTGGTATCCAAGCAACTGGGACAGTGCCAAAACATGTAGTGGTATATGTTCAGTCTGTTATTTCATTTATATTATTCACTAAAATTTACTAAAAAAAAAAACCAAAAAAACACAACACCAAAAACCCCCAAAACCCCACCTAATTGCAAATTAAGGGTTTTTGCTTATTTTAGAACAATACTGTGGCAATTCAGGAAACCGTTGAGATGGATTCAAGACAGTAAAACTGTGATGCAGATTCCATATAGGCCTAGAGGTAAGTCGATCAGTTTAAGATTTCTCTTTTTTAGTCAAATAATAACAACTCACCACACTCCTCTGTGTGATTTGTACACCTAGTCAATGAGACAGAGTATCTGACAATTTCCCTAC
>NW_010322555.1:2020-11607 GCF_000700745.2 Antrostomus carolinensis
ATGTGTTTTTTTTGCCATCTCTTCTGCATGTCTCATGGGACATACTCTGGTAACCAGTATCAGTTGGTCAGTGGGTCTGGATGATTAAGTTTTCAGTTCATTGCAATTGTCACACTATAAATGATGATACAATTGTAAAACAACTCTGGGTGACCTCTCTGAAACCCTGAGAAATTTTATTTGTATTTGATATTTAGTCATTTGTAACAGCACCCGTGCAAAGCCAGCATGGAGGTGGGGAAAAAAATATACTTAAGTAGCTGTTGTCTCTTTGAAGCCAATAGTATCTGTTTGGCTTTGCTTATTCACTTCTTGTAGTTCATGGGGGTGCAGCTATCTCGTAGACTTTACACTGACTGGAAATGACGAACATTTCATTAGCACAGAGAAGGTCTGACTGAATGAAGGTTAAAGAGTGGGTTTTTGTTCTATAGAAGTTATGGGGCTATATAGATGATAAAGTATCCAGACTTGAACACTAGTGCCACTCTACCACTTCTTGGCATGCTCCTGAGTGTCATTTTATGAAGGCATACAGACATACACCCTTAACATGATGCCATCTTGTTATTGAAGCTGTGATGCTCTCATCTAACACCAGCACACAGAAGAGGGCTTAACTAGGGTACTGCAGGGAGGCTGTAAGCCACTCCATGGCTCCACCAAGGGCAGCCATGTTAAGGGTGAAGCTGTGGGAGCCATGGGGCACTGGGGTTGTGCTGGGGGGGCTGTGCCTTTGCCTGCTCATTCCTGCCCACCCAGTGACAGGGAGAGGGGATGCATAAGCTCTTGGAGAGCTGGAAACTAGCACAATATATATCTGTCTTCTGGCATGAGTGAGCAAAAAGATTCCCTGTAAAGCCAAATGAAGCTATGTGATCTTTGATGCCTGCCTGTGTGAACATTTAAAAGACTTTTAAGTTATAGCAATACTCCATGCAGCAAACAATATGGAAACATTAGTGACCATCACTCTCACGAGGGGCTGGTGGAAGGAAAGATTTGTCCTTCTGTATTACCACAGAAAGCTTCTCCTCTTAGCTAGCTTGCTCATTTATAACTGGGGTTGGAAAGAGCAAACCAAAATGAAACCTGCATTAAGAGAATTTTGTGGGCTGTACAAATCATAAGGGTAACTGCTTCACAAAATTCTGTCAACTGAGGCATATATTTAAAAGGTTAGATAAAATATCTCCTAGCCATTTTTTCCAGTTCTTTTCTTTTTATAGTCCACTGCAAAACAATAGATAAAAAGGCTGTATATAATGCATGTACATTTTGTTGTGTTGGGTTTTTTTTTTGTTTTGGGTTGGATTTTTTTTGGTTTTGTTTTTTTTTTTTTTTTTACCTTTCCCAAAGGAGTCTCTGTGCTTCCCACACTAATTGTAGGTTTTTCTGAAAATGCAGCATGAATCATTTATAAATAAAGAGACTTTAAAATCCCTAAAAGACTCCCTGAGGTATTCAGTATTTCAGCATAAAATAACTGTTAAGTGGAGTTATTCTGAATTAGCTTTTACTGGAAAGTGGTGAAAATAAAGTTTTCTTTTCACTGTGAATGTGCTATAATTCTTTTACACAGCTACCCAGGGTAATTGACAAGCGATTTTCATAATTCAGGTTTTAGCAAAGAAATCATCTGAAGTGACTAACATTAAATGAACAGAGCTGCTATTAAAACACAGCTTTCAAGAAAAACTACATGAAATGTCAGAACCAGGGGCTCTGTGTTGAGACCTTAAAATATAATTTGGGCTATAAAATAAAAACACAGACATTCAAGCTCCACAACAAATTCATATATATGCCCTCCTCACACATGCATATGCACACATACACACACTTAAAAATAATACAGAAGGATTTTTCATCTTTCTCTTAAAATCCTGTGATTATTTTAGTGCACAGATAACCCTAGAAATACAAGGCACTCAGAAAAGGTAACTGATTTGCATGACTCCTTTGGACCTCGTAACCTTGACTGTCCATACCCACTGTACAATCAGAGGTCACATTTGATCTCTCTGTGTAAAATTATGCAGAGGAAGCTTCCTCAACACTTTGTAGTTGATTGACAAATTGGTCTGTCACTCAAATGCTCCTTCAACTTATCGTGAACAGTAAAGAAAATTATCTGTTCTGTGCATATGTGAGAAAAAGCCCGTTCATTAACCTCTAGTCTGCTGAAGCTGTGAAACATAATTCTTTGAGGAATATGTACTCTATATGAGTACGTAAAAGATACAGATATGTATATATATATATATTTATGTGTATATATTTTTGTTTGTAACATATATAAAAATGCATGTCCATAGTAGAGCAGTCTGTATGATACTTATATGTTTCATATATACATATATATGTATTTATTTCGCCAGTTTCAACAGCAAATTTCAGACACTCTTTTTCATTAGTTTTGTACATACACGGTAGCTACAGATAGGTAAACACCTCTGAGATGCTTCCTACAAGTATTTGTATAGTGTGATTCATAAGCTAAGATGCCTGTGACTGTTATCCCACAGATATTCTGCCTACACTGTAGCTCTAAGATGCTGAGTTATGTACAAACATTGATGTATCACAAATGCAAGTATTTAAAAGCGACTGACAGTAAAGGTGGTGCCTAATTCACTCCATGCATTAAGCAGAGGTAACTTGGATATATTTAGTGGAGTTGTGCCTGTTTATCTCAGCAGCAAATTTAGTTTTACATACCATGGAATACTCATCTGGCATCCAATTGTTTCAGCTTGGGCAAATTTTTGCAAGTCATGTACACCTATGTGTCTCTTTTGTACTCCTTGCTAACCACTAGTCAGTATAGTTTTATTTATCTATCTGGTCTAGGTGAGGAAAAACTTATTTCTCTGGGCATTTGTCTGTAAATGCTCTGTGTATAGCTGAACCACAACTGTGATACAGCTACATAAAAATCTAAAGCTACAAGATCATGACGCTTGTGTGCCGCCTTTGTTGGTCTTTTTTTTTTTTTTTTTTTTTCTCATGCTGCTGTAAGCTCTGCATACTGGTACCAGAAAGCAGTCTTGAAATAAACTCCCATATTTCAAACTTTGTGAAAGTCCTTATCACAGCCCTGACTTGGTGGCTTCTGATTCACCTCTGGCAGTTAGGCAATATGCTGCATCAAACCTGGAGAGAATGCATCTTGTCTCTTGACAGGATCAGAAAGATTTTGGGTAAGGTATTTGCTTCAAATCTAGGTTGTTAAGTGACACAGAATTAAAAAAAAAAAAAAAAGAAAAAAAAAGAAATTGGTCTGAACATAATTTTTTTTTCCAATACAAAACTTTCTGCTTTTACTATTTGAAATTTTTTCTTTGCCAGTGGCTGAGTAGCTTGAAGTCTTTGAAACACAGAGCTTTCTATAAAATCCAAATAATTCTCTATAAATCAAAGTACTTGGCATGCTTGCTGCAAAGCCTGAAGCTTTTTTTTTTCAAGGTAATCTCTAGAAAGTAGTTTGTACTCATGTTTTCACAGTGATTAAATATGCAAAGTAATTTTCATGATTATCACCCCGTTCTGAACCAAATCAGATGCAGCTATGCCTCTCTTTGTACAAAGCCAGTTATTGGATCAGATTCCAAAACAAATCCCCTGAATTTGGCGGATCATCATTTTAAAAGGGGGCTTGTTAAGGTAATGATTAAATTAAACCACCCCTTTAAGAATATTTAGATCTGGTCCGCCAAGCGGAACGGTCTAATGGTTTTTAAATTAGAAGCTGCGAATGCTAGTGAATTTCTTTTGTGGGTCAAGTGGGTATTAACAAATGCTAAGACTGTTCTCTCTTTTGTCATCACCTTGAAATCTGCAAAGAAAAGTGGGAAAGACACAAGGAGAGAAGCAGTGTTAGTATTTAACATCAGTGCTTTTTAACCAAGGGCACCCTCAGATTTACAAGGTTGGGTAGGAGAAGGTATGAGATGATGTTGCTAGTAATCTCTTTATACCTCGCTCTTGAGAAAGAGACTGAAGCTCGAATCTTCAAGGAAGTGGAGAACCCCAGTGCATTCAATTCTGGCAGTCTTAAGCTATTGCAGAGGTGTAATAGCCTCCTAACCACAGAAGCGTGGATAACAACCCTCACCTGTGGCTTCCAGTTTTCTTAACCCTGTCAGTTTTAAATGTGCTTTTTAGCCTCAGATGCTGCTGGGAATTTGTGGCTGTGAAAGACAGTTGTTTGCTTGTGTGGAGGAAATGGCTGGGTTCTTTCCAATACGAAAGACTTCAGTTCCTCTTTTGGATACCGTAGGCAAACTGTGTTTGTCACTAGTATTTTTCATCCCACAGCACTAGCTGATACTGAAGTTCTGTGAATATTGGATTTATGGGGCATAACAATCTCCCTGGTGGGAGGAAATCCACATTATAATATAAATCTGTCAAGTCAGGTCAAGTCACAGCTAACAAAATACCAATGCTGCTGTTCTATGCTTTGTCCCTGTTCCTTTTCAGTCATACATAAGTTTCTGAAAATGGCGCCTCTTCAGCCAATTTTTTTCCTGTCCTGAGATGGTTTAAAATAAAACTGCTGGGGAGGTGGGGTCAGAGGTGGCATTTGAGCTACTCTGAGGAAAGTGAGGAGAGGTATAGCTTTCTGTTTATTACAAAAAAAATCCTTGTAACCATTTTGTTTATTAATATCCTTCTAAGAAGAACAGGTAGCAGTGGAAATCTGGCTTAGGGTAAAGAAACAACTGGCAAGGTGCACTTCTGCTTGTGAAAAAGTCAGTTTTCAGTTGACTGAATTATGACCCTTTAGAAATTGCACACTTTGGGCACGTGATTTGGTACAGTTTGTGTAGGGCTTCTTACTAGTAAAATGTGCACTCAAGGAGAGACATGTTCTGTGCATGTGTGTGTATGAGTTGAGGGAGGGAGAGAGGGTGGGCTAGCTTTGCTGTGAAACAAATGATTTTCTGACCTGATACAGTGGTTAGGGAAGGTGGTTTACTGTGCTGAGTCTTGGGTCTATTCTTTGTGAAGCAAATAAGTAAAGTGATCAGGTAAAGACTGATTGGTATGACAAAAGAAATATCACTCTGATGAATATAACATACTGGTTTCATTTTGTTACCTATGCCCATATTTCCAACCCACAAAAGTTCCTGTGAGGTGCTGATAAAAAGTTCAGAATTATGAAAAAAACTATTAGGGAATGTTACTGTTTAACACCCAAGAATAATAATAACAAAAATTCATAATTCAGGTTTGATAAACAACCTTAACTCCACCCCTTGCATATAGACATGGTGACACAACATTTTCTAATTCAAGTGCTTGTTTTAAATACTGATTTGCATTCTTGGGAACTGTAGTTCCAAGGCAGTTCTATATAACCTTCCATACACTGTGCAGTAGTTTACAATAAAACAAACCAAATGTTTTGATACATATCACACCGAAAATGATGCTGAAGGACTAGGAAACAATTCTAATATGTTCTACTGGTTAATTCTCCTCATTTGCAAAGCTATTGCCAATCACAGCCAGATTTCTTTCACATAAAAATAGTAATAGTAGCCCAAATAAAAGCAGTGGAAATAATTAACAGTACACAAAACTGAAAAAGCAAAGACTGTATTTTAGAAAGGAACAAAGAGAAGATTATGATAGATATACATGAAGTATGGTTACGTATGTTGAGCTCTCCTCTTTACCGTTTTAGATAATAGAGGAGCTAGTAAGGTTGATCAGATTCTATTTTGCATAGAACATAATAAGCACAGTACATAATAAGCCTTTGGTTCACATTGCCACATGTAATTATTTTGGTCAAGAAACCATTATAGTTAATACTATTACATTTCACATATACATTTTTGGAAGTGGAAAAGTTCTTTCCCTCTCACTAAAAAGTTTTTTACTATGCTTTCCAAATTGGACTCAGGAAGAATATTCTTCATAACAATAGAAAGGTTGCAACAGATTGGACTCAAGCCATCATACTGCGAAGTCTAATCTAACAACATAGTGACCAGCTTATAATGAAATTCCTTCACAAAGAGACTGAATTCATAATTAATGCAAGATCATAGCAGGTTTTTTGTTCTTCTCTTGAAAGTACAGGACACTGGTGATTTTGTGGTATGTTTAGACTGTTCTCTTATTTCCAACTATATTTTCCCTAAAATAAAAGTTTTATCAAATTTATCTCCCAAAGTGCTTGGTGAATAAAACCCTGAAGCAGTTCTGCTTTGTGCAACTTCATAATGAGCTCAGTTAGTTTGAGAGATACTCTACAGTGAAGTTCATTTTTAGATAACAGTTTTTCAAAGTCCATGCCCAACTTGATCCCCTCTCCTATTTAACTTGCAGTTTATTGTAGAGACTATCTGTGAGCAATCACTAAGCCTGGATCTTCGTTCCTGCCTTCACCAAAGTAAAGGTGCGATAGAATCTTGGATTTTGGTTGAGGCTGACAGTTTAAAATTAACTCCTCAGGAGGTCCCTCTTTTCTAAAAGCAGAGAAAACAGTGTATTTTTTTTCCCATGTTTTCAAGCTCCCTGGGAAAAGGGCTCCATGTTCTGTCAGGTGGAACCGAGTATTTTCAACAGTGCAATTTTAGCAGTGCCTGAAAGTCTTATCTCTGTTTCTAGCAAAAGAATATGAGAATGAACAAAACATATTGTTCTAAAATATCTTCATCTTCTCTCCAGTGTTCTGTCCTTAAAAGTGAGAAACAGCCTCTCCAGAAGTAGACACTGTAAAGTGAAATTCTGCCTCAAAAACTCTTTTCACAACCTGCGGTTTTGAAAATGTTGCTGTTGCTTCATGGCAGTCATGGCCAAAGCTATTCAAAGGGCAATGCTTGTTCCCAAAACTGCAAGCATGAAATCTGTGGCCACAATTATTTGCAGACTGAAATCACTGGCATAAAGATGGAAAGCAGATTGAAAGTCTGTTTTAAATTCACCTACATTATATCTTAAACAGATTTTCATAATAAAATAAAAATTGTATGATAGCACAAAGAAATAAAATATATATAAACAGAATGTAAAAATTTTCGGTTTATTCTCTGTTTTGAACATTTGTTTGAGGTTTGCAGGTGAATATTTTTAGGCTATCAATAATCTCTTCTGGCATCTAAATTTCTCTGCTGATCTGTAAGGTCAAAACTCTGCTTTTGGGCTATCTGCAGAGAGGATCTTGACTGCATATTGTGCCCTTGATCCCTGCATAAACCAGCCATTGGCATCAGTATGAGTTTAATGTGCAGATTAGAACTGTGTAAGCTCTTCACAAGAAAATCTGAAGTTATGAAAAAGCTTCTAGTAGTTTGGGGTTTGAATGTGGAAATAAACTCAGAAGAGTTTTATGTAGAATTTATCTGACTAACAAATTTTTCAAAGGAAAAATAAACCAGATTTTTTTTTTTTTTTTTTTTTTTTTAAATGCTCAGAGCTTTGGTTTTGCCCTCTGGTTTTATTTGGTCTCATTGAAGGCATATGGATTAAATAAAACTTGATCAGTCAGAAGCAATGCCTATACCTTTGAAATTTGCCAGTGAACCTTTAGATGTGCAGTAGATAGAACCTTTATGTTTTGGACCCAAATTTGGAACCCAAGGAAACTGGGGGATTAGGAGAAGGAATGATGCAGACCAAATGATCAATCTGAGTAATGGATTGCAAGCATCCTCCCTCTTCAACATAGCTGGTTGGAGTCTGATATTTCTTTTGTCCTCGTCAGCCTCTACTCAGAGCAGAACCTGGAGAATATAAATTTCAAGTTGGTCTCAGAACTGAAACCGGTGGGAGTTGCAATGCTAAGTCAAAGTTACAAACCTAACGGTTTGTGACAGATGAGAAAAGGAACTTTTCACCTAAGTCTTTGCAAATTAGGGACTCTCTTTGTACAACATTTTTAGTGACTTGAGATGTATAAATTCTACCGAGAGTGATGGATTCCTGATGTCTGTGGGTAAATTCTCTGAGCAGGGAGGGCAGGACTACACACTGTGGACTCCTATCAAGAGAGCTGTTCTTCCCTATCACTAAAATAATGAGACTTCATTAAAAATTGTAAAGATATATTTACCTGATCAGACAGAAATGACTACCTTTAGAACAGTTCTAGTCTATTAGTAAATAATGTACATTTAAAAAAGGTTTATAAATATGTATTTAACCAAAGCAGTCATTCTAGTCTCTTAGATAATTAATATGCATTGGAGAACTTTATATTAAAGACTTCTGTCTCTCTTATTTTCACTTTAAAAAGCAAAGAAGTTAAATTAAAAATAATAATAATAATAATAATAAAAAAGAATTCTCCCCACTGAATAACGATAGGCTTGGGACATAAACTGTAAAAAAACCCCAGGACACTGAAACTTCACTAAAACTTAAGACTGGAGAACTTGTTCTGTGAAGCTGATTTACTTTTTAGTTCTTCTTCTCCTTGACAGCTAGAATTAAAGGACAAAGTGTCAGCTTAATTTTAAACTTCCTGGCTCTGATCCATTTGTGTTTCAGCCTTAATCAGGAAGAAATGGTTCTGTTAAGGGTCACATTATTTTTGGCCCATGGGAAGGATGTACAAGGTGAACAAAAGGGCACAAAGCTTTAGGCAGGACATTACCAGAAATGAGCTGGGGACCACATCTGTCCCCTCAGAAAAGTTATTGGTACAGGAATGCTGTCATTGTGTGGGGACACAGCTGTTCTAGGAGCTGCCATCAGTGGCACCTGGGCCTCTCTGGGGCAACGTGTCTGTTTGCCACTAATACTCATTTTGAGCCCAAAATATCTCCCTGCTTTTCTCAGCTGTGAGTCAGCAATTTTTTAGGCTATGAGCTTCTGAAGGTAGGACTTTGTGCTCCTAGAGGACTAAAGGATCAAAGGAACTCTGATCTTAAATGGGACTTTCCAGTTACTCCACAAATTAATGCTTAGTGACTGTGCTTCTAGACAAAGGTGATGCTTTAAAGTTTGATGGGTTATTTGGAAGAGATATTTCTCAAATGATTCACTTGAAATAGAATTTTTCTGCTTGTATTAAAGAATAAGTAGTAAAAATATATAATACTGTAAAAGGAGATTTGGTTTGAGTTACAAATACTAGCATATGTCTTAATTTTCTGTCCTGGATCAGATATATCTAATTTATTAAGTAAATTATGGAGAGATTTGGAACAACATTAAGTCCATTACAGGTTTATAAAATCAGTAGGATTCTTAGGTGTGGTGGGTTGACCCAATACACTAGGTAAAGTGGTTTAGTGTTTGGTAACAAACTCAAGCTAATGGTCAATGATTCACGAATATTTTCCTACCACAAGGAATGTTTGAAAGCTCTCTGAAAGCAATAGACAGGATCCCACTGATTTCAGCAGATTTTGCACCATGCTCTTGATAAATCATCAGATTCCTCTGAATTTATTCTGCATGCTGAAAAAGAGATGCCTTTTTTATTTCCATGGGCACAGAACAATAATGTGATTTTATTCTTTTATACTACTGAGAGTGATAAACACACTGAAAGATGAATTCTGATCTCTTAAAGTAGCATTAAGCCAGGGTGTCTTCCACATTTTCATACTGATATGTAG
>NW_010322555.1:11673-24513 GCF_000700745.2 Antrostomus carolinensis
CTGCTGTACCACGGCCCTTATGAAAACAAGACTGTTTATCTTGTGAGTCTGTCCTGGCAAACCAAGGCTTAAATATGAGAAATAAATTCTCTTTAGTTTTACAAGAGCATTGTGCCTCTGAGCTTTGCATTTTTTGTAAAACCCAGGATAGTGTAAGAAGAACCTGTAATAGGGAGGTACGCTTTCATAGCATTATATCAGAGAACAAATGCACATAGCTCTTTAATAAAGGGCAAGGACCTTCATTTGACTTTTTACTTTGTTTTATTATAGGGATGCCATTCATGCTTCTATAATTAAATGTGTTTCATCACCTCCATTATAAACTTTTTTTTTTTTCTTGCTGAAGAAAATGCTGGCATGTTCCATCTGCTTCAGTGTCCTGGAGTGCCTTGTTTTTATGTTGGTTTTGTTTATGGGGATGGTTGATTTTTTTTTTTTTCCCTTTATTTTGGAAAGGGTTAGGCTTAAGTCTGAGAAAGAAAAATGTGTAAATTACTTACTACTTCCAAAATTCTGCCTGGTCCTGAGGAATTTTGGATGAATCTCTGGAGATGTCACCATATATCATTCTTCTCATTCTTGTAACGGAAAGTGTGGATTCTTAATAGGATCCTGGACTTGGAATTAGAAAACCCAACATCTATTTTTAGGTCTGCCAGAGACTGTCTTACTGCTTTTCAGCACTGTTGAGCCCAGCAGGTGTTTCTTCAGCAACTTCTTCTGTGTCTTGATGCTGTGACTCATGAGCTCTAGTGGTACTGGCTGAGGGGACTGAAGAAGCCCCTGATGCCATAGCAGAGAAAGCTGAATGGGCAGTGTGCTCCATAACCACCATAGTTCCCAGTTGTGTGAGTCCCCATAAAACAGAGGCAATGGCTGAAGAACAAGCACTTTACATATTAAGGACAGTAGACAGGTGGGAGCAATAACCTCTTTGCCACTTGCCATAAATAACCAGAGCTTGTCAGGCAGTGCCTTCAGTATCCCAACCTGTAAAATACTGTTTTACACATTTCTTCTTGTCTGTCCTCCCTTCTAGATGCCTTTTCAATTTAAGACAGGAACTGGAATTAAGTACACATGT
This sequence comes from Antrostomus carolinensis, assembly GCF_000700745.2. NCBI lineage: Eukaryota > Metazoa > Chordata > Aves > Caprimulgiformes > Caprimulgidae > Antrostomus > Antrostomus carolinensis. The sequence goes on from NW_010322555.1 coordinate 12,761, forward strand.
GTGGGAATGAATGGAGAGGGGTTGCCTTTAGCTGCCTTGTGCTTCTTACCAAGGTAAAAGATTACTTTCAAACTTGGAGAGATTATGTCTGTTCTGTGAGTGGTTTACCTGATCCAAATATCTTTACAATGGAAGTCTGACCCTACAGCTTTTCAGGTATGGAAACCTCATTCTTAACTATATAAGTATTTTTGAGCTCCTTGCACCAAGCCTGAGAATTAGTCCTTGGACCTAATCAATATATTTTCTTTGTGTCACTCCCCTGAATCTTTAAGGCTTGGATGCCTGGTCTACAGATGCAGGCAGGCACTCCGTGCATGTTGGGAAGGATCGATACTCAGACATTGCCTATTCAGGCATGTGCACCCACCTGAGGTCCATGCCCAAGAGTCACATTGTAGTGTTACAGTGTTCAGTGGTTTGCATTAACATTTTTAAAATGGGAGAAGAGCAAAGAATAAGAGACACAGAGACAAGTGTTTCATTTGTATGGTTCCTAGAGCTTTTGCTTATTCAAACAAGTTTAAAAAAAGAAGTCTCTCTACTTCAGAGTCATCCCAATGTGCCATTTTATCATAAAACCAGAATCTTTTTGAGAATTTTTCCATGCATTCCATGGTTTGGAGCAATGACAATATAAGGTATTCCTGTGCAGATCATACTTAGTGGCAAACTACAGTAGATATTTTAACCAGAAAACTGTTTGCAACTTCTACCACAGGGAAAAAAAACAACAAAAAAACCCCCAAACAAAACCCAAAACAAGTAAAAAGAACCTTTCATATAATAGTTATAATGTTTTACATACAATTTGTGATATCATGTTTTAGATACAATTAAGATTCCAGACTATCTTACTTGTACTGAGCAAGCAGGTTGTTCCACTGCCACTCTAGGCTAGATTTCTCTCTAGCTTGTTTTTCACCATTACATCGGATGCTATTTTTACAGATTTTCCTCTTCAATAAAAGTCCTTGCTTTCACTAATATAACATTAATTTGTGATTGATCTCTTCTGAGGTGCAGAAATAAGGTCGAAGCATATATTGGCATCCTGATGTCTTGAGCTGGTCACTGCCAGCTCTTGGTCAGCAGCCAACTTTTCAATTAGGAGGTGAGAGTGAGTGATCTGAGCTGGTTTTGCCATTTATCTAACCTCTAAGGAGCGCCACATTTTGCCTTTCTGAAAACAGCTCCGAAGACTCTGCAGTTCAAGTGAATTTTGATCAGCAGCTGATCTCCGCCTTGCATCTGAAAAGTTCACTGGGGTTCTCAGCACCATTCAAAATGCTTAGAGGTGAAGGTATGAAACACAGAAAATGATCAGAGTAGTAATGATGATAATACCAGAAAAAGATAGACTGGTGAAGCAGCTAAGATATAATAATAAAAAAAAGTGTTACGGGTAATTTTCTTCTTATAACCTGAGGACAAAAACTTTATTACTCTTTAAACTCAAATATTGCACCAATTAAATTCCAGCTTAAGTACTAAGGTTTCCAGTCTACTTTTCATTTGACAATGTACCTCCTATTCTTGTTCCCAGACGTCCCATAAGAACAACTTTTTATTCTTCTTTTTTTCATCTTCATATTTCGTATAATTAAAAAGCATGAAGGAATACTAAGTTACAGAAACTTTGCCAATGTGCTTTCAGTTTTTCAAAAGCACATACTTAAAATAATACTGTTTTCTCACACAAGAAATAATATATATTGAAAAAAAAAAGGAAAGAAACTTCAATCTCTTTTCTTTTTTTTCTAATGCATTTAACTTTTCTACCTCACAGCTCAGATTGCATTTTTTAATCAAAGCAGTAATGGAAGAACAGTCCTTACACTCAAATGCAATCACATTTAATCATATTTAACATCCTTATTTCTCAGCTGATCAGACTTTAAAAATTTGATTGCTTTAGTTTGATTTAAAACTTAGAGTAAGTCAAACCAAATAAAAAACTGTATTTTTGTTGTTAGTATGTTCCAATTTTGAGGTTTCTTAAGGTGCTTGAGCTTTTGTCTGTAATATTGTGGAACAGAGATTTCTGAGCAACCTCTCAGTGGAAATGGGCAGAGATTAAAATGATATATTTTTAGCCAAAAATACTACACTTTTACATGAGAAAATTAAAAATTGATTTGATGATGCATTAGCGTTTGTCCTATAAGAGACATCCTCTGATTCAGTATGAATATATTGTATTTATTGCACTGTCCTCTTCTGTTTCCACTGAACTTGTTTTACAAGAACATTCAGAGGGGTGAGATTCTGAGTTCTTTTACTCTATGATAAACCTCAAATAATACCAGTTGACTCTGAAGTCTCTCATCTCTGTCTGCAGTCTTCATTTCCAGGCTGCAAACAAAGGACTGCAGCTGAAGTGATGAGTCTCTTCAGGTCTTTTGAGTACATTAGAGTCCATTACATTTGCTGCAATTACCCTCTAAGTTCTGAAAATAATCTAACACAGAAAATGCTTGCTTCCTACTTGTATTAATGTAAAAGTAAACTGTGTACTCAACATGTCAGACTTTCTTTAGATGAACAGTATATGGGTTCCTTTATTATCAAACTGGTTTATGTACTTCATATGGGAGAACACTAGTTGAAAGTTCTGATCATGACCACCAATCATGATGGTGAAACATGCTCAATGACTACATGCTTTAAGAAAAAACTTCAGAGACCAATTTGCCCTGTGTTGAGGTGGGTATGAATAAACATTTGGTTGAAATCTCCCAAGTGCTTATATACTTGCAGTCTTACTTCCATGGGAATGAACAGAACAATTATGCTTTCACAGAGACCAAGACTGCAGAATATGTTAAAACTTGATCCTCCCAGTTCAGCAACATACATAAAATTTACTAAGCCACAGAACTGAACGAAACTAATGAAATGTTCCATTACTTGCTAATTTGATGCATGTGTTCTGGGTGAGAAGGAACAGACCAGGAAAGGACAGGTTTGTGCCAAAGTTCAGGGTTGAGTCACTATGGAGTTTAGCACAATCTCAGAGACTGATCTTTGGATTTCTGGAGCTGTTAGACCATGATGATTTGACAGGCATATATAAACTATAGGAAAATTCATTCTGAGATACAGCTTAACAGCAATGAGAGGAAATCAAAAAGGCCTGCATATTTTCTGTGTTGGTATCATGGATCAGAGTCTTATATGGAAAGGCTATAATTTAATTAACTTATCATGAAGGTGAATGTATAAAATGATAGACAATCCTTGGGAATCTGGTATGCCTCAGACATAAACTTTGTAACTTTAAGGTCACATTAACACAGTTTTGTGGTTACTTTTTCCAGTGCAGACCTGTTATCTGGAGAGCAGATATTACCTTCTGTGAAATTAATTATATTTGCAAAATCAAAAAACAACAAAAAAGAGAGTGTAGCTCCACTTGGTGGAGAGTACTTTCCTTATAACATATTCCTGGTTGCTGTTGGTATATGTCTACCGAGCCATGCCACAGCAACTGTGAGACAAGGTAGAAAGTGTAAAATGCAAGAAAGGGAAAGCTCTTTCTGAGTCTGCAATGTGGCTGTCCTGTACTGACTTTCATTAAGTCCCTTGTGTTCATAGATTGGCCATTTGTGGAGTATTACAAATACAATATTTTTTTAAAAAAATACTACTACGTAACTTTATGTCTTGATTATGTTCTAGTTGGCCAGCAACACTCTGTCTTACATTTTTTGGCCTGCTGTTTCACTCTAATGCTGTGTTTGTGTTAACAGCCAAAATTATTATGCAAGGCTCCTGCATAGTTACTGTATGCCACTTTGTTTTGAAAGTAATGTGGAACGATTCTTTTGTAACTTGCAATGTAGTTTGGGACAGAAAGCATTGCATTGATATAAGATGATGATTTAAGGTTTGGCAGACAATGAGTAACAGTTACCATGCATTTTTCCTCCAAATTCTCCTAATTCATCTTAATAGGCAAATCATGTTTTCCCTCTGCTTTCCTGATCATCCTCCATTAACCTGCAGTCTTTGATAAATATGCATTGCCTCATAAAGCTGCATAAACATTTTTTAGATGGCAAATAGAGAGTAAACAAAACTCAAGTTAAAATGATACTAAAGACTTTGATGGCTTATTAATCATTTATACAAAGCTTATTAATCAAATGGCTACTTTAAAACAAAATGCTTTCTTCCAAAATCAGAGAACAGAGGTGATGGTGGTCTTATCTCTCTTAGGAGGTGAACTCTCATAGAAGACAGTTCTCCATCATCCCTAATTCACTTTTAAAAGTGCAGACTCCAGGAATAGGAGTACATCCTTGTGGTGGGTTCACCTTTTGGTTTGCACCCAAACACAGCCTGCTCTCTTACTCTCTGCCCCCCTCCTCCAGGGAGTAGGGGAGAGAATTGGAAAGAAAAGGGCAAGGAGGCTCGTGGGTTTAGATAAAAACTGTTTGTTAATTAAAATAAAATGAAAATGATAACAACACTAATAACAGAATATACAATTGAGTGATGCACAGTGCAGTTGCTCACCACGAGCTGACCGATGCCCAGCCTGTGCAAATCAGCGATCCTGGAGCTGTGACAGAACTGAAACTGAAAACCCTGGAAGAGTGAGCCCAAGTGATCCCTGAGAGAATACCTCCAATTTCTGGTCTACTCTGCTTAATATACTGAACATGATGTGATATGATATGGAATATCTCATTGACATATCCAAATGCCAGTTTTGGGTTTTGTTATTCACTACACTTCTCCCTCCCGGTCCTAATGCACTTGCTGACTACCCAAACACAATGGCCTTGAGCTCCAGCAGCAACAAATAACATTAGTACTTTATCAACATTCTTACAACAAATCCTACACTGAAACTAAAACACAGCTATTCTAGCTAATAAGAAGAAAATTAACTCTGTCCTAACGAAACCAGGACAATCCTCTTACTAACTCACTGTCTCTATCTACCTATGAGTCTTTGACTCAAGGGCTTTGTGTGCTCCTGGTGAAAAGGTTACCATGCACAAAAGCCTGTCTGTCTCCTCCATCAGTTTTCTTCCCCTTTCCTTGGTCGTTTATTTACTGCTAAGTTTGTCTGCCTCTCTGTTACATGTCTTCAGAGCCTGGTGAATAAATGAGTAGTGGTAACTTTGCTTTGTATGCCCAAGAACTAATTGATTTCAAAAACATAAAGAAGCACCCCCCAAAAAAACCCAAACCAAAACAAGTCTCCTCTGTTACAGGTTTCAGCACCCCAAGTGAGAGCATAGCAACACAAATGGCTATTTTAGTACTCATTGCAGTTGAGCTAGTACCAGGTAGGGGTATGAAAATGAGCACTGGAGGCTGGGGAGAAACTGCTGAAAACAGGGCTACTCCTGATGGAGAAGATGACTTCTATCCCAGCTGAATGGAGATCTTTGGAGAAAGTTGGAAATAAGCAGCCAGGAGTGTAAGGAGAGTAAAACTGGTAGACCTTCTACAACTAATCTTAAAAGGTAAATTGAGTACTATTTGTGAAGCAATACTTGACAGGCTGATTATTGTTTTACTTCTGATCTTCTACAGCTAGAAAATCTGGTTCAAAATTGATGAGCAGTTGGGCCACAGTGGTAAAGGAACTGCCTCCCTAAAGATATGGGATCGCAATGTAATTCTTCTGGGCTCCTAAATCAGAGCTAGTAAGAAGTAGGTTACTTCTATTACTCAAGTTGTTCTGGTTAATGTATTCTTAAAGTTATGAGGAAAATTCTGGGTCATTTGAAGTCAATAGCAAATTTACGTTGACTTTGTAAGGGCCAAGATTTTACCTGTAATTTAAACAAGGGAAAACATCTTTTGGCATGTGTTAAACTTGTCATGTTGAAGTATATTCTCTTCCTAAGTGTCTAACTTGCCCAATTGAACATGAGTTAAAGGATAAATGTGCCTGGTCCACATTTATATTTCTTAGCTGGACCATGTTAAAATTCACCCTTTAATTCCTAGTCTAGACAAAGTCACACTCTAGAAGAGAGGGAAGAAGCTGTCTACAATCTAGGTGATTAATGGACTGAAAGCAGATGTGAGATATAAAAGAGTTTGTAAGCCTCCTCTACTACCTGGAAGTAAAACTTGGCTGTCACAAGCTAGAGAAAAGGGATAAATTTCAAAGGAGACTGAAACTGCAGCCAAAATGCATTAAATGATTACACAGCCAGGACTTACTTTGATCCCACCTCAAAGGTAAAACAAACACAAGCGTGAAGAAGAAAGGTTTTTTTACCCCCAAAATAGCTCAAAAGGATGAACTCATTAAAGAAAAACAAGCACTTTAGGGCAATGGTACCAAACATGACTTAGTGTTTTAAATCCCTCATCACCACAGTAAGGGTGAATGTGATGCCACTTAGGGTACTGGTATAACCCCACAGTTTCACTTGATCCCCAGGGAGAGAAGGGGGCTGCTGTGAATCTTTGCATACATGTAATCTATCCGGAAGGAAGTGTGGTCTAGCTAGTGAACTTTGTGCAGTCTGGTATGCATGTAACCTAACACAGAAGTCATCAAATAACTGGAGATCAGTGCCAATGGGAAAAAGAAGCAATGTACCAAGGCAGAAAATGAAATAATACCAGTTTATGTGGAGAAACATCTGTGAATCACAGAGCTGCAGAACCTGGTGTCATCATCTCCATTTTAAAGACAGAGAACTAGGGAAGAGAGATATGAAATGGCTTATTCCAGTCATCCAGGCTGTGAAAGGTAAAAATCCCAGATCTCTGTTTCCATCTCCTGCTGTCTTATAAACACCTACTAGGAAAGAGAGAGGGAAAGTATATTTATATATATTCTAGTTTGGACTCAAAGGAGCAGGCAGCATGATGAACAAAGTATATTCTCTCTTTGTGGCTGGAGTTTAGTCAAGATAATTTTGTGACTTAGGAAGGCAAAATAGCTTGTCTGCTTGTTTGGGTAGTTTAATTCCTAAGACTGGAGAATGGCCCATCCAGAAACTAAGTCAGGTTTCAAGATCACTTCAGGTTTAAAATCTTGCTCTGTATATGTTTTGATAGGAAGCAGTCAAGCTCCTTTGTGTATATAGTTTAGAAGAGATGTTTCTGTTCAAGCCTACATCTGATAATATTTGGCTCTTTACAATTCCAAACCTTTGCAGGTATTAAGTAACTTTATAACAGAATTATGAGACATACAAAAGACTACAGTACCTTTTCTCTGCCCTTTTTCTCTGACCTTCAATTTTCCTGGGTATGTTAAGAAAAAAATACATGTAAATCAAAGAAAGGCAGCACCACTGTGCTGTTTGACAGCCGGCATACAAGGGACTGAGGAATTGAATTTGCAGTGTCCTGTATCTTGTGTAGTTTTACTCATCTGTAGATTGAAGAAAATTCTACCAAGAGAGAAGGTAGAATCTCCAGGTTACTTTTTTCTTATCTCTGGAGTCTCTACATTATTTGGTGCATCATACACAGTCTCAGACCCTCAATTTACCCATGTTCAGAAAGGTGGGGTGACATATTTACTCTCGCTAAAAATATTTGAGAGCTAAGGCTGCAGATCTTGTTTTAAAATGTCCAGTATTTCTTAGGGCTGATTTATAATTCATAGTAAATATCTTCATGAGACTGTGTGGGGACAGAGGTCCTCTAAAATCTTAGAAAGAAAAAGTATAAACAAGTTCAGCTTATGCCAGTGATTTCCTGGAAATCTATGCTGGTTAAGACTGTTACTTATTTATTTGCTAACAAATTTATTTATTGCTAGCAAAAGCTCTAACAAAATGAAAATATACCAGCAAAATAACTTCTGTCTGGATATTTAACTGTGCACACACTTGGAGGCTTTTTCTAGCATGCTAGAACCAGGAAAACTTTTTTGGTGCAGACTAGGCTTACAAACACATTTTAAGTAATTCCAAGAGCAGTAAGTGTATCTAATTTGGAAAAGATTGCTCTGATAATATGTTAACAAATAAACATAAATCAAACTGAACCTGGAAGAAGAACAAACACATTCTTCTTAGTTTCTTTTTTTTTTTTTACTTAAAAGAAAAATTCTGATATCAAAAGTAGCAGTAGAGAATGGTTTCAATAAGCAATGCAAGCATTGTGGCTTTTTTTTTTCATTTTTATGTTTTTAAGTCTTACTTTGCACTCTTTTTAAAGGAAAAATACCATATAATTACTGTCACACTTTTACCAATACCTTCTTCAACTTTGATGATAGTAAGTGATACGACAGCCTCAGTTCACTCAAGGGAAAGGGCGAAGTCTTCATTTACTTGCAGTGTAATAGATTAAACTGGAGAATCCATTTTAGTCAGGGAAGAGTGGATGTTGGTGAAGTTATGAGCTTACTGCACCTTTTAAAATGAAATATTTAAACAAGTGGAACCTTATGTGGTTGATGCATTAAGCTGACATAGGATGTAAATCAAACAACACCTAAATGTCCTTTAACAAAGTCAATTATATTATATAAGCGTAACAGAGATGGAACTCCTTTATCCTGTGCATCTGCCAGTTTTTTTCTGTTGAGAAAGAAACCTTTCCACAGATGCAGAATATAATTTATAACTGCTCAGCTTTGTGCTAGAAACTTAAAAGAAATTAAACAAAAATGTATTCTTTATTAATATTGTTGCGAAATGTTGTTCCATAATCTAAACATCTATTGGAAACATCTACTTAGTTCCTGAAATCATGTCTATTAGATTATGTAGATATCATCTATGAAAATACCTCTAAACTTAATCTGTCAAGACTTCAAAGAGTCTATAAGCAAATACTTAGATTTGCATTAGATTTTTGACTTTGAAATCCATTATTGTTAAGTTCCTTGCTGACTTTGATGTGCTGCCTTTACACCTCCTCTCTGAGAAAGGAGGTGTAAAGCAGCACATTAGTTTATAGATGTTCACAGACTGTTTTTCGGATAAGGCCATTTAAATCTCTTTTGAAGGTCAATCCCAGCTCTTATCATTCAAGAAGTAATAATAACAGAGAGAGTCTGCCTAGAGTAAGGACTGCTTTAAAACACAAAATAGCAGGGGTGGAATGAACTTGCTTAACTCTTGACCTAGCACAATATCAGCATTCTAGTGTTTTGCTGTGACAATGCCTTGCTAAGGCATAGTGTAAAATTTCAATATAGGTATATGGAATTAAATGATTAAGGAGAACAAGAGGTTGCAGCTGTTTACAGCTGGCTTATATTTTCTTCAAGTTGTTAGTTTTATTTGGTGCAATTAATAATGTATTGATCAACCATTAAAATATTGCTTGAAACACACGGTAAGATACCTCATTTTCAAACACAGGCAAAAAATGTCCTTTATGCATATGCTAACATTTTCAAACCTGACTGGCTAAAGTTAGACTTTGAAAATAATCTGGAAGCAACTTTCTTGCTTTTGCTGGGCCTGATTTTTTCTTCTGCAGATGTGTCTGCTTATCACAGAAGTAGGCCTGTTTTGGATATTTTCTACCCTTCTGGTATGAACATCACTTCACTATAAGACATAAAATTAATTTAGGAATATTAATGTTTTGCTTCTTATCATTGTTTTCTGCTGATAAATAAAAATGAGAAATATCTATTTTTCTTCTTTTAAGAAACAGTCTGTATACAAAGCCTTTGCCTAGCTTAATTTTGATTTCAGTGATTATTTGTCATATGTAGCAGTCTTATACAAAAGATTTTGGAAGCTGTTACTGCCAAATAAGGCACTTTAGTCTCAGTGGATGGAGTCTTACTTTTGAATGCAACATTTGTCAAAGAAAACAGTGGAAAACCCAGAAAAAAAGGAAATTATTCAATATGGTGGTGAACAACATTTAGCAGTTTGTTGTTTTTTTTTTTTTCTTTTGTAGGTTTTAGATGAAGTTTGGTAGCGATCATGGTGTTACATGTTCTGCTAGTTGAGTGCTGACAACTCTAACTTTGCAATAACCAGATTATTTGCATGTGATTTATGAGTAGGAAGAGTTAGTTTTGAAACTAACCTTGTCCAGATGCAGTTTTATGTGGTTTCAGCAACATTTTCTGTACTGCTAATGAACGAGTAGAGAGGAGCTACAAACTGTCAATACAGTGCAGTTATTTTGTACCAGGCCTTGTCTCTGCTGTTCTAATGAGACAGAAAAGTTGTGCTCTGAATAATATAGTGCTATCATAATACCATCCAATAAGTAACAGAAGTGACCAATATCAGAGAAATCTGCAGGGGAATACGGAAATCTGCAGGGGTCCAGACCAAGCCTATAAAAGGAACAGGGCCAGACTGATTTCAGAAATTTTACGTTGTCATGTCTGCCATTGTGCTTTGAGATGCTACGCATGTTTCTGTGTCAGCTTTCCTGTGCTCAACTATATATTGTGCTTCACAAAGTTTTTGGAGAAAGTAAAAGTAACTTTAGAATGCTCTGATTTATTTGCAAAAGGATCTTCTTGCTCAAATTATTTGCAAAATATCACAAAGTTTTGTAAGAAAACTGGTCATTTTAAAGCTTATACTTAAATGATAGATAACTGAGAAAAGTCAGATATGTCATTCACCAACCCACTTAAATGCATGCAGCAGCTAAAAGTGCTACTTCAGCATATTACATTTGTGCTACAATCCCTAATGTGTTTTCTTACTTAAACACTTTCAGAACCCAGCTTTGCTTCTGTTGATTTTAGGTGCTTATCAAGTCCATATTTTTAATTATTCTTGTGCTTGTCCCCAGATCAGCAGAGGCATGGATGATTTGTCACGCACTTTTCTGCAGACGGAAAGTGATGCATAGAGATGAAATGATTTAGTGTCTCATAAACACTGTCAGAGAAAGTACTTGGGATCTCCATTCCTAAGGTCTAGGTGAGTTTGGATCATTGCAGTAGCTTTTCTTTCTGGGTCTAGAGCTCACTTCATGGCTTTTGCAGCAAGAGGAGGAAAATTCACAGGTATGAGCCACTTTTCTGCATGTAGTTGTAAGGACTGTACTGTATGGAGAATAAGTATGTAAGGACATAACACCAGTTATGACTTGCATTGAAAGAATTTTCTTTAGTGGTAGTGTTTTGGTGGGTTATTTTGTCAGTACAATAAGTGTATTGCTCTGGCAGGTTGGAGCATTTATACCACAATCTGTACTGTGGAAGGCTGGAGGAAAGCAACAGCTTGTGGGTAGAAAGGCTACTAAGCCCTCTGCACACTCGGAAACAGTTTTTTATCCTGAACTTTCCAATCTGGTCTAGAAATAAAAGCAATTCTAATGTAGGTCAAGAGGAAAAGTAGTTTAGGCCTCTTACCCTAAGATTAAATGCTGTAGTAAGGATCATTCATGTTACTGATGTCAAACACTAGATTTAGAGAGTTAAAACTTAAACTCCTGTAGCGATGATGAGGAATATCCAGGATCTACTTAGCTAAGTGTAAGCTTATATTTCTTAAATGCAAATGGAAAGGAAGTATGCCTCAGATTTTTAGGATACTGTCTGAATCTCACTCAGGAACTTCAGTGTATATATATAGAAGGATTGAAGTAAAACTTTTACAAATACTCTTCTAAAGATTAATGATTTTAAGATTCCAGGGTTATTTCTTTAAAACCTTCACATGTATCATATTCCTTCCCTTCTTAGTTAAAAAAAACAAACCAAAGCAAACAAAAAACCCCAATAAACCCCCAAACCACCCAGCAAGATCATTGCACAGGATCTCAGATTCCACTTGTCTATGATACAGTTCTGCTTGGGGTCCAGTTTTCCCCTTTTCCTG
>NW_010322555.1:24547-40018 GCF_000700745.2 Antrostomus carolinensis
GCCTGAAGGTTGCTGGAGAAGTGCCAGTCATAATCTTCCCCTTATTGATTCTGGTCAGCAGCTATTGACAGCTTTAAAAAGATTATGTTTTAATTGGGGATCAGATAGATGGCATTTTAAGGTATTTAATTTCACTTTGTAACTCACTATAGATTATCTGAGTGGTTCCACAACTCAAGGAGGATAAAGATGAATGTGTTGTCCTTTTCTTTAGGTGACCCTGAGTGCAAATGCAGCTCAGGCTAAAGTGACTGAAAATCTTTTCCTATCACTGGGCTGAAAAGGTTGAATGTGAATTCATTAGTGTTATCTTTGTTTAAGGCACAATATCTACACCTCACCAAGTTCAGATCTTCAGTAGTAGCACTTGTTCTCATGTGGTTTAAGAGAAATAGACTGGTGAGGTAAATGTAGAAAAAGCAAGACAAAGAGTTAGAATTCGCATTGTCTTGAAAGTTATATGTTCACTTACAGTTCTACAAAGTGAGTGTGCAGAAGTACCATCAAAAAGATTGGATGGAGGCCCCTAAGCTGATGGTGATTTCTTCTTCTTGCAAAGGAGGTTCAAGGCAGTTCTGGAAAAACAGGTTCCTAAAACTGTCTTCTGCATATTCATAGGAATGAAGATACTCTTACAATGAAAACTAATTCAAGAGGCAAGCAGTCAAAACCAAATACTGAATTCTGAGACCTACACACTGCCATGTAGCTTGACCTGAACAGCAAAATTCTGATCATTCCACCTTTAGTACTCAAAATTGTCTGGTAGACTGAAGGTGCCTTCAAGAAATCTAGGTCCATCTCACCAGGAGATGCTTAATAACACATACTGATGAAGTTCAGAACCTAGTGTTCTGTGTATGCCAGGTGCACCAAGGTTTATAATTTTGGATTTTCTGGGCAGTAAATTTAAGGACATTTTTCCCAGAGATGCCTTTTTTTTCTGTCCAGGCTTGATTTGAGGACTCTGAAAAATGAGTCAGATTTTCCTACTTCCAGCTAAGTATTGCAGAGAAATTCATCATCTTGCATGTGACAGATCTGATGTGTCTCAAAGGTATCACATTCAGTACACAATAATACCTAGCAGACTATTGATGATTTCTGTGAAGTGCTCTATATATGAATATTGCAATTTTAGATAAAATAAAAAGTTGAAAGACCCTCTGTTGCCTAATTTCATCATCCAAGAATATGGTAACTGCTATATGTAGCAAACTAGAGCCCACTAAAGAATTAGAGAAGAAACTTTGTTTGTTCTGCATAATGGTTATAAGACAAATTTGTATGCAGGTAAGCAACTATTGCATAGAGATAGTATTCCTGATACATCAAGAGATATAAGGAAGACTCAGATTGTGTGTTAGGAAGGGTGAGGTTAATGATTGGAATATAGAGAAATTAATGTCTAGAATATTTGCTCTCAATATCCTTCTTATATTTTCAAAATATGTTTAATAGGTGTCACATACTCTTTGTGCTTCCTCATCCCACTTATTCCAAGGGACTGAAAATAAATCATTAAAGCGCTACTGTCTCCTAGACCTTACAAGCCAACAGACTTCCAGAGTTTGTGGAAAGAAATCAGGTGTGACATAGGTACTTAAAAGAGGCCAAATGAATTGTAAATGGAAAGTATCTAATTCCCTCCTCTGACTATAGAACCACCTCATTTCTAGACATCTATAATTGTGAGATGCATCCCACCTTCTGTTATCTGAAGGTGCTTACCATAGTTAGACTTTGGCTGCAGCAACGCAAGGTAGGGAAGGCATTTATTCTCTCTCCAGTACTTCCACATGTCCTGATACCTTTCTCACTACTGCTGTTGCAGAACTTTAGGACCTCACAGTAAGGAATGCATTCCTCCTCACACTGTTCCTGTGAGACTGGGGAGCACTGTTATCCCTGTAGGACTGCTGGAGACATGAAGCATGGACTGATAGGCAATACGTCCAAGTTTATAGTGGAAGTCAGCAGGATAGCAGGGAGCTGAGAGCCTGGATCACACCCTGACAAGAAGATCATTTATTTTCCTCAGTACGAGTCAAACTAAATAGTAAATGTAAGGGAAATCAGAATGAGGATGACTTCTGTGGACTTTGCAGAAGTGATGAGCCTTTAGAGGTGGTTAAAAGTAGGGTGTCCTTTACTCTGGATTCAAGATTTTCTAATGTCGGTGTTAGGTCATTTTTCTCCTTGTTATCTCAAGGATCTGGTTGAATCACCATGACTTCAGAAAGCCTTACAGAAAATACTTTCAGTTCTGCAGCCTGCTCAGTGGCTCCCTACTACCGTTTTATTCCATTTTTTTCCTTCTTCTTGCTGGAACAGTAGTCATTTGTCCTTCAGAAAATCTGTAGGCTCTCAGAACAGAAACAGAACATGTTATTTTGGTCAAAGATGGAAGAGATGAGGCTGGAGGACCAAGACAAAAATATGAATCAAGATGATGGACCCGCAGGAACCACCTGAGACATCTAAACAGAACAATGAGCTGATGTGAGAGAGTGTGCAGGCCATCTATTTGGCAGCAGTGTTCAGGTGGCCTACAGGAGGGTGACACAGATATCAGGGAGGGAGAGGGAAGCTGCAGTAATCAAAGGGAGAGATGAATGCACTGCAGAACTTAAACTACCCACTAAGAACAGCCTCTCAGAAATGCCAAGAAATCCAGTGTGCAGGAACTACTTTTGTACAGAGGATTTAATTGAAATAACCTCCAAGCCCACGTTGAGAAGGCAATATTAATAGGCTGTGCCAAACTTAAATGTTGAGCAGCAATTTATATTTCATGCACTAACTCTCATATGGGCCAAGAATCAAAGAAAACAGGCTTTCCTGTGGCTAAGGATGAAGATGGAGCTTTTTCACTTTACATCAGATATTACATATCCCAGAGCTATTTCCTTACATTTGAAAAGACTTTATTTGTGGCTGAGGTCAGACTGACAGACTCCAGGGAAACAGCATCAAACTGTCCCCATAAATTTTATCTTCAGAAAGCAAGTGAATCCATTCTGGGATGGTTTGGCTGATGCTTTTATGGTTGTCAATGCATAAGAACAATTATAAATATCATAATAAAGTGATTGAATTTTAATCATTGCCCATGGTTTCTGTTTTCACAAAATGGCCTCAGGCTGGGTTATATTCATTTGCTTTTAGTGGTCAGCAAGCTCAATGAATATCTATACTCAGGTGCTCCCTGCTGTTTAATGGATTGATTCAGCACCAGAGAGGGAGAGGTATCATGTATTTTCTTCAATGTTATCCTTCTTGCTCCTGATTCAATCATTCAAGTATGCTGATAGTAGAAACTGTGAGACTCCACGTATATAGATGCAGTCCCAGTAGACACTGATATTTGAAGCACTGTGTTCTATAGACCTTCTTTGAGTAAGGTTAGTCAACTCAGCACTTAAAAAGCTGGCAGCCATCTGGAGCCCAGCCTATGCCAGAGTTCAAAATTGTTTCCTTCACTGTTGATAGCAACACTTGGGAGTGGGGTGGCGAGTTAAAAGCTTTCTCAGAAGCAGATTTAAAGAAGAGAAGAATTCACTGCAGGCTGAAGTCATGAGGTAACCCCAGATCCTAGAGCTTCATGGACACTGTGCCCTGTAGTACAACCTCTGCTTAGAGGCATCGTTAAGCTCCTGATAATTAGCAAGTCATTAGGTTTTGACTGCACTTAAAGGTTAAAAGGAGACTCTTTGGTGACTGATATTTTCTTTCCAGTATGTTCCTATGTATTCTTTTTGTGTTAAGTGGTTCTGGTGCCCACCAGTTGCCCACAAGCTGAAATCAACTCATATTGAAACTCTTTGAAAACAAACCAAAAATTATGTCAGCTTTTCTTAAATTGAGGCCACATTATAAAAATGGTGGAGTAGGAAAAGTTGAACACCAGTGACTCTTTATTTTTTGATTAGAGCCTTGGAGATGTGTGTTTGATAGCAAGCTAGAGAGCAGTACTATAGCACTGCAACACAGCACTGCAAAACTGCAAGATTAATATCTATGCTTAGATGAGATAATGTGGGACATGTCATTTCCTGGAGTCAATATTTCCTGTAATGACTCCTCCAATATGATCTTGCTTGATTAAGCATTGTCTAACAACTTATATCATGTCCATCTTTCTATCCACAGTCTAGTCAAAACTGTCTTGCTGCATTTGGAACAAATCTTAAACAATCAATTTCAGGCTCAAGATGAAGACAAAGTATGCCATTCATAGTATTCCCAAGGAATTAAGCTAATATTCTTAGGACAATTTTTGTAACAAGTAAAGTCCTGTAGCAGTATAACTGTAAAAGCAGAAATTATTTACAACATATTTTACGCTTTGGGGATAGTATTCTCACATAGTGAGCTCTGTAAAACACATGCAGAATCTTGTCTTTTTCTGATTTTTAACGTGATGGAAATTCAGTAACAATTCTCCTTCAGAGTGTTGAATGTATTTCAGTTCATTCCATGCTTTTAGGACAAAGTGAGGATTAAAAATAGCAAGAAAAAAAAAAGAAAAAAAAGAGAAAACACTACCATGCCATGTAGTGGAATGAGTGGAGTGGAGTGGAGGATTAGGAGGGACGATCTGAATGACAGCAGGCTTTCTAGGCCTGCTGTGCGAACAGAGGGGCAAATCATGATTTTTCTGTAACTCTTTTGAACTGCCTTTCCTGATATAGTCTACAGCCTCCCTGAAAGCTTTGGCATTTGTGAAACCAGCTCTGTGTCCCATCCACTTGGCAGCCTGTCACAGCTCAGAGGACATCTGAGGGCTATTGAGCATCAGAAGGATACTGTTATGTCCCAGGAGTTCTTTGCTTTTGCAATAGCTAGAGGGTGTCAGAGTTGCCCTGGATGGCTGTGTAAAAGCTTGACTCAGCCCATAGTTACCAGCAGATCTTGGTAGAAAACATCCTAAGAGGGGTGTGCCTACAGCTTGTCATATTAGAGAGAAAACATTCCTCTCAGCCCCATGTGAGTGATCTGTATTTTCATTCATCCTGCCCAGACCTGTTTTTTTTGGTGTTTTTTTTTTTTGTTTTTGTTTTTTTTTTTTAAATGGAAATGTGTGAAGCTGCAATTAAAAACAGAAACTAAATGCTTGGCTTCCTTTTCAGATTTTTACTCAGTAAAAGTATTTTACCTGCAGATAGCAGCAAACTCCTATGCATTGCAGAATGATATCTTAGCCATGAGGAAGTACCTATTTATTTTTTTAATAAAATAAGTTTAAAAAATGAGTATTTCTCCACCTAATTGATGAATCATGGTACTTCTACTTTGTTAGCAGGTTTTGTTAGATCATACGATATCCTACAACCTGACACAGTGGCATGCACTCTCTGCAATAAGTGCTTCTATTATACTATGTACAGGTAAAAATGAATAGGGGTAAGGGTGTAAGTGTTGTAACTTGCACTTTACTTTAACCAAGTCTGACATGAAAGAAGAGCCTACAAAAAAAGTTTTCATTTTGTCAGGGAGTATAAATTGACAACTTAAATGGAAATAAACCCCAAATTTTTGAAATGGGGACCATCTGTACGTTTAATCCCTTAGATATCAGTAGAGAATAGTATCCACAATCCAAGATGCTATTATAGTAAGGGCCTATAGAGAAGGCTGAGGGGGATGACAAAAAATCTTGTCTGTTACAGTAACGTCTCCTCAAAGTACAGACATCTTCTGCTTTCCTTGCTGCATTGTTGCTTTTAATAACTTTTTTTTTTTTTTTACATTCTTAATTTCATTTTTCTGACAGAAGTTACATTGTTAATATTATACAAAGTGGACCTGTTCATTCATATTATGGGTTTACTTTGATCTGACTTACTTGATACTGAAAGAGTTTTCTGAATCTTTAAAGAAACTGAATGTAAAATGAGGGTGAAGGAATAAAGAGAAACTGTGTAGCCATGCAACACTTTGGTCCACGAGGCCTGGCCTCTCCAGTACTATACATTTACGGTACAGACTTTTGTCTTTTGTTTTTAACCTCTAACTACTTAATAACAATTGCCTTGGACAGTCATGGCGAGTAATGTTTTATGGCACAGTATAATATTCTCATTCTTATTGGCTGCCAATATTTAAAATCCAGTCACTCCAGAAAATATATAAGCAGGTGCCACACAAAGAGGTTCCATCACTCTCTGATGTGAGTTTGAATTTGGAAAACCCAGATGATCACAGAAATCCCTTAATCTTCTCTGGTGACGGTTCTTTTTAGCGTCAGTGGCATAGGGTAGAGTGGTACAGAGAGCAGTTCACAGACACATACTGGAGGCTGGGCATTCAGTTTTAGCCTCCATACAACAAAAGGGAATTTTCAAAGCTGAAAGTGGGGAGGGGTGTGACTCTAAAATTGTGCTGCAAGTCCTGAGCGCTCAAGGGCTCAGGCAGCAGCAAGACAGGGAAGGCTTCAGCAGCACTGTGCCCTTGAATTAGATTGATATTGGGTAGCTATTCTGCTTCCTTTTTTATAATATAGGTGCACTTTGCATATGAGTCAGAAATAAGAGTTCAGTTTGAAACAGAACTGCATGAGTTTATACATTTCTGCTATTTTCTCTTTCTGCTCTTTGGAGTTGTGTATATTAGAGAATCCTGTACATGAGAAAAGTGACTGAATAAAAGTTTTTTCGTGTTTGTATTTCCTATGTCCTGCTTTTTATAGATTTAAGAGCTTGCCATTGCATTAAGAAATTATCCTGGGGCACAGATCTTCCGTTGGTAAATTGTCATAGCTCCAGTGAAGTCAGTGGGGCCGAGGACCTGCCTGACTTTGCAATCAAGCAATCAAGTAAGCATTTCCTGTTGTGGATAATCTATTTGATAAATATGGAGGGTTTCACCTTACCAGAAATAGTTTCATCCTTTCCCTTTGAATTTTTTTTTTATTAATACTTTATGGCTAATCAATAAATTGCCTGATCAGCTGCCCACCCACACAGACATGGTCTTAATGCTTTCTATAAGTTTGTAACAATCCCTTGGCATCAGATGTGGAAGTTCTGGGAACAATCTTAACTGAAAGGACTGAAAATGCTGTGTTAATGATAAATGCACTGCTTCTAAGTGAAACAAAATTGTATCAGTGCACATTGTCAGGTCATGCATTAAGATCTATCATTGACAAAGGTGCCTCTTTGGCAAATTTTCTAATTTAATCAATTGTTAATATTTGAAGCCTTCTTTTAAGAACTGCTGGTCTTAGTATCTAGGAACCCTTCTTTGAAGAGTACTTTTATTTGTTTTTAAAGTAGATTATTACATCCATTCCTAGTCAGCAGAGAGTTTGGACTTGTAGCCATAGCATGGCTAGAAAGGATGCTCTCAACTCATATTACTTTGGTGTGTTGTTGAAAGATTGTGTCCCTTGATAGGATCATTTTTGCTTTTACTATCTGCTTCCCTTATTTTATACCTCAAATACCTTCTTACCTATCTTTTTTTTTTTTTTTGATATTTTGTTCCCTTCCAAATCTAAAAATGTGAAGCTTAATACAAGCCTCTCTTATACTTTCCACCTGTCTTTTCCAGTCCATCCTTCACTATCACTTTCATCAAGACTAGACCCTATTGTGAAAAGCTGTTGCTCTCATTTATTCATTCATGAAATACCCAAAAATTCCCACAAAATAACCCCCACAATGAAAAAAAATTAGCTAATGTCACAGCAGACTTCTACAAATGAATACAGCTCTGATTTTGACATATTTTTTCTGAATAGACTTTGTCTCTTTTCGGATCTGTGGTAAAGAACTTCCCTGGCCTATTTATTTTGTTACCTCATTTATGCTTCTGCAATCAATTTAAGCCTGGTTTCTTTATAAATTTATTCTTTCATTTTCAGGGACCTGCACAGCTTCTCTCCAATCCATACCTACTCTTTTCCCTATTTCCTACAGCCCCACTAAGCTGTCCTGGTAGTCACTCGCACTATGAGCAAGTAAATAGTTGACACAATGTCTCCTCGTGCTGTGAGAGTCCAACAACTTCATTGTTGGATCAAGCTTATTGCCTGGTCCACCACTGAGTTTAAACTGTAAACAGCTGTGGATCTTTGTAGTCATTAACAGACTCCTCTTGAGTGGTGCATAAGCCTGAATTCACTAGGGAAATAGACTTGGCAATATGCCTAATGGTGATACTTGCAAGTTTTAGAATGGGGGATCTGAAAATGGGCCAGCAACCCTGTTAAGCTTAATTTAATTATTTATTTTTCTTCTTAATGCTGTGTATTTCCTGGTTCAGTGAGTGCTGCTGGAAAACGAAAGAATTACAGGTTGTACCCATCACAAACTGTAATCTGCAATGAGACTGTATGAGGGCTGCTAGCCACAGTGGCTCTACCTGAGCAAAGTGTTTTCCTTCTGTTAACTCTTCTGAAGTCAATGCCTGTGGGATGCAGGGAGGTGAATCCCTTTTTTAGTGATTCCCCTGTTGCCAGGACTGAAGTAACGAATGGTAATTGTTTTGATTTTACACTGTTAGTAGGTGTAAAGGCTTTTACAAGGTGGAAAAGCTTTTGTTTCATGCGAGATGTTGTCA
Organism: Antrostomus carolinensis; assembly: GCF_000700745.2. Classification (NCBI taxonomy): domain Eukaryota; kingdom Metazoa; phylum Chordata; class Aves; order Caprimulgiformes; family Caprimulgidae; genus Antrostomus; species Antrostomus carolinensis. The sequence goes on from NW_010322555.1 coordinate 33,116, forward strand.
GTAGCATGAATTCAAGACCACCTGAAATTTTCACAGGAAAGGGATGAGATGAACAGACAGGTGGTGGAGTAAGAGGCGACTCAGTAGTCTGTAACCACCGAAGTGGCCTGGATGAGGCCTTGTAGAGACAAGGACATGGATCTCTTATTAGTTTGAAAAGCATCCTGACTGCTGATCTGTCTGTTAGTCTAGGTGTTCTGGCTCTCTTTTATACCTGAAATACCAGCCTTGAACAAAGGATACCCACAAAACATGTCAAAGTTGATGAACTGACATTTCTTGCAACCAAAATTTCTTATCAGAAAATTCTCAACAATCCTGAGAGTCAGAGGGTATGAATCTGACCCTGGATTCCTTAAAGAACATATCTGGGATTTAATTTGCTGGAATTTAGAGAGGGAATTTATCCATTAGGTGACTCAACCTCTAACCTTACTCTGCAGGATTAATGGTCACAACAGATTTGTTTTTTGGCTGCCTTTGTGTTAAATTCCCTGCTGTGGGGATAAGTATGCCCACTTTCACTGCTGAACAGTGGCATTCTTATCAGGAAAGGATTTACATAATTGCCCAGAATACATCATAAGCAATATAATTCAATTATTTATTCAATAACCCCCCAAAAACAACACAAAGTCTGTTCTTTATTTGCTTTCCTCATTTTTAATTCTTCTTTGTTCTGAACTTGTTATATAATGAAAAAAAAAACCCCAACAACAAAAAAAATATTATCAATACATTGTGCTTTTAAATTTTGGGAAGTATCTATAAACACCCTTTCATGAGGTCAGGTTTTCAAAACCCAGGAGATAATAATGTGGTAGCTGCAATATCGTTTAATTATATGCCAGCTGATGTTATAGGGTAGCTTTTTTCTCCATTAATGTATTACTGTCTCCTCCTGAGCTGTCTGAATGTTGAATTCCAACACTCTTTGCATCTGTCTTAAATGATCACGTTTAAAGAGCTAAAGAGTATTTTAATAAAATGCATTGAAACTGGAGGACCTGCCCTAGAACTCTTACAGGTACAGTGCAATGCTGATACATAATTTAGGTAATAACATTGCCCTTCTGAGGTTTTTTTAAAGAAAGTTGACAATTCAAGCAAGCTTTGTGAACTATGGACAAGGATTATCAATCATTTAAGGAAAGTTAAAAGTATATCGATTATTTGCATGTTTTCAGTTTTAGAGCTGCTCCAAGCAGGCTAGTATTAATTATTTTATTTTATTTATCTTATTTTTTATTTTTGGAAGTGGTCATCTTCAAGGGTGATACTTCTCAGGTGAAGAAAGTTTAGAAGTATCTTGGGATGATGCATTTTGGATTTGAGCGAGGCTCGGTTAGACAATCTAAGGAACATGAGATTTGTTCCCGTGTCTCTGATTTGCTAAAACCTACTGTGGTTGCATTCTAGGGCCAGGAGGACCTGATTTGATCCTTTTCCAAAGAAGCATCTATCTTTGCCCTTTCTACCCTTCTATTCCTTCTGAAAGTCCTTTAGTTATAGGCTTTTGAATCTTTGGTTTCCCACAGCAAGAAGTCTCAGAGGCCTATGTTGGTGCATTTCCAAAACAGATGCTTGTTGACCAAGGAACTACAGCAGAGGTTGCCTATTTGCTTCTCTCAGCTACTGAAGAAGAAAGAGGTGAGGGTCCTCAACAGTAGTTTTAGTTTTGTGTTGAACAGTGAACCAACTGGCGGGGTGTAGAGCCCAAACATAATGCGTGGGTGGAGCTGATGGAGATTGTTAGCAAGCCAATAGACCTTTTATTCCTCAAACTGGGCAACAGCAATTTGATTTGTTCCAGCTGTGGCAAAAGCACCCAGTGGTTTCAATGGTATAGCATTCAACCCTTTGAGATGGTTATTTCAAACACGATGCTTGTGGCATTATCCTAGAATTGGAGTTTTTTATTGTGGTAATATCTGGAGCTCTGTGTAAGAAGCACAGAGGCATTGTCTGAACTTCAGCAGTCTGAGACATTGGCCTTTCCTTTTCTTGCTCAGGGAAACTTTTGAGGGTGGATTTCTGGCTTGCTCTCTCTTCAGCATAAAGCACCAAGTAAAATGAAGACAGAGCTGCTTGCACAGGGAAATAAAATAGTTTTCTCTGCACTTTTTTCTTGGGAGTATGTAAAAATCCCATGTGCATTTTTTTATGAATTGGACCCTTCTCTTTTATAGCTGGTAGTATTCATGCTTATTACAATGCCATATTATGGCCTGAGACACTTTTTATGTCCCTATAACATAGCACCCTAGAGGAAGATGCTTCACTAAGCAAGTATCAGTAAACTTGCTACAGAATCAGCTGAATACTTTTCACAAAAGTGCATAAACTTCTGTTCTTAAACATTGTCATCCTTCACCTTAACAAGCACAGAGAAAGGTTCCACTGGTTTCTATGCCTTGTTAGGTCTATCATCTTTTTAATTAATAGTGTTTTTACGAAGCCGTCTGAACTGTGTCATTTCCATTATCAGAAAACCATTGCCATTAATGAATAATTTTCATTTCTGATCCTTGATATCATGCTAGTTGATCTCTTGTTTCCATGCCGCCGAATGATAGCATCGTTTTCTGCCCACGATCAAATTTAATTTGGACTCTGATTATATTATGCTGTTGCGACTGAAGTGTCAATTTTTGTCAGGCAATTAGGAGCTATAACCTGTGAAGTTAAGTTTGATAGGCATTGTAATTGGATTGTTACAGTAATAGCTTGGAACATTCCCTTTTTTTCTTGCTTCTTTGATTCTTGATGCATACTTTAGTTGTGAGAACAAAGGCATTTTGTTATTATGCAACCATAGGATGTTCAAGACAACAAGATGGAGTTTAGGTTTTTCCACTTTCCCCAGATGGACTTAATTTGGATTTAGTTTTGACCACAAATTATGCCAGGATTTAAAAAGAATTCAGGGACACTCTGTGTGTGTGTTTGCCAAGGAAACCTTGAAAAAGAGAGCTGTGGAATGAGAACTGCTAGGATTATCATATGAAGGTACTCTTTAAATTAGAAGGTTAAAAGGCAAAAAAAAAAAAAAAAAAAAAAAGAAAACCCAAAACCCCAAAACTAATTCTTAGACAGGAAATGTGTCAAATTATCCAGGCTACTCTTGCTTCTTTTAGTTGCCTGTACGGTTCATTTAGGCTTAGAATTTAAGGTCACACTATGGTCCAAATTTTATATTAATGTAGATCAGGGCAGTGGTATTCGGATGAGTCAGTAGAGAAGTTGGCCCCATGGAAAATAATAACAATGTGATAGCTAGGATCTCCTTTTTTTTTTTTTTTATTTTTATTGGATCCTTGCTGTCAGGATGTTACCTGATTTTAGTTTTGGGGGGTTTTTTGTTTTTTTATTATTTTTTTTTTCTCTGCAGACACAATAGTTCACTGCCTGTTTTTTTGTCAAAAGAGTTTTGTACTGAATGTCTTTAGGTTGTGCTTAGCCCTTCCCTTAGATTCATCTCCTGATCATCTCTAATCAAAGACACAGTGAAGAGACCTTTTAAAAAGGACAGTGGAGAGAAAATAGTTCTTCCAATGCTCATTTGATTGGATGCTTTTCATAAGTGCTGCTATGTGACAAGCAAAAGATGGAAGAAAACAAAGAAACTCCAGCTGCTATGAATGTAAGGAAAAAGCTCACCTGCAACAGGGTTTTTCTGGAGAAAACTGAAAATCAGTAAAAGAGCTATTATTAGCCAAATGGTAAAGAAAAAATAAACCTTTAAAATCAACCATAAGAAGTTTTCAAAATTTTCATATGCTGGGTGTGAAATAGTTTTATCCTCAGAGCTAGCAAATGTTGTCCAGGATTCCACTCTCCTCATCCAGCATGCATGATACCCACCTGCTTCCTACCACATACCGTCAGCCCTGCCTCACTCCTTACACCCTTAGAGATATACTTCATTCTAATAAATGTGTGATACCCAGTCATTTAATGATGTGCTGACGGGGTCTATTCCTTCCTACTTCAGGCATATGATCACTTTTCTCTTCTGGTATCCTCAGTGCGTAGTCAGTGCTTGGTTGAGGAGTAATCTGGTGAGTTTGCAGCATTTTTCATTGACCTCCATTTGTGCCTAGTGGATCTGTCCCCTGTTCACTGTCCAATAGGACTCCTCCTCCTTCTGCCTCCTCCCAAACCTATGCTAGAGATTTCCTGTCAAGGCTAATGGATTGAGTTTTCACATCCCATTGCTTCAATCATGTGAATCGTGTCCTCCCTCACCAGCCCTGTTCTGGCTTATGATTCCACTTCTCTGATGTGTAAACTCACTAAGTACATTTGGTATTCATTCTCCTGTTGTGTTCTGCAAAATTTCACCATGTCCAGTTCCATTTCCCCAGTTTCTGCAGGACTCCAGTGGACATCTGTTCTTGTGGCTGTCATCTTCATCTCCTCTGAGCACAACTGGGACACCAGGATATGGAGGCAGCAGGAAACTCTGGAAAGCAGCAGTTGCCAGACTCTGTATCATCCAGTGTGACCCTACTAATGGGATGCTAAAATATGGACTGATTTTTTTTTTTTTTTTTCAGAATCACTCTCTTTTTTTTTTTTTTTTCTTTTTTTTTGTCTGGTTCCATGACATCTGTTTCCAATGGATGTTTCCACTTATATGATATTTTCTTGCTAGTCTTATTTATTTGAATATATGGAGTCTAAATATGGGGGCTAAGCTTCCTGACATTGCCCCTTTAGTCTCATGGTGTGGAAGACAAATACTGAGAACCTGAACGTATGCATCAGGGATGTTACTGAGGGAGCGGATTGCTGATGTGGCAGAAACAGCTGCATATAAAAAGGTGATATATGGAATGGAAAGTAAGTTAGATGAATTTGAAGGTATTTGTAATCTGTTCTTCAGCTGCATCAGAAGAGATGTCCTGAAATATGATAGAAGATAGTGGAGAGAGGTTGAAGGGTGAATGAAAGCTTTTGTTTCAAAAGGTAATAATAATAACTGATATCCCTGCTTTTCTCTTGCTATACTTTCCTTTTTCCTTTATTTTTATTCCTCCCTGGGAGATAAGGATGGGCTGTAGTTATACCTAAAAAAGGAGTGAAGTCTTGCAAATTTTTCTGTACATATGCTCTGTTTGCAAAAAAGGTAAACCTAAAATCTGATGAAAAAGAACAATAGGGAGACAAATAGGCATGTAAAAATCCATCCCAGGCAATAGGTGTATGCAACTTTCTGGAATCTGACAGTGACAAGAATGTGTATTAAATTTCTACTTTTCAGTTGATCTGATACAGGTGTAGCAATTACCACAGACTGATGTCATTAATTGTAATGTTCTGTAGGAGTAATCAATGAACTCTGTTTCCTGAAAACAGTTTCACCTTTGTGCTATTAGTACTATAATGAAGAGGGCGCAGTACATACTTACATAAAGAACTTAGAATCTATTAGCACCTGTGCTGAACAGTAAAGCTGCTGATACTTTGCATGCAAATTGTAGTCATCATCTGAGGAGAAGTAGAGTTCATAGGTTCAATATTCTCTCACTTTCAGTCTCTTATGTCAGCTATGTCTTAGCCAGCTGGGGGCAGAATTACATTCTGGAAATTAGTGAGAAAAAAGGTTAAAATTGAAAATCTACTGTTTCTGCATCTAGCCTCACCATTTATATGTTAGAAGACAACATGAAAAATCCTAGTATGTATAAATGATGTCTGATTTCACATTATATTTTTAGACTGTCAGTGCTCGAGTAGATTTACATTTGACAGGTGATTTAAATACTTCAGTACATTTCTATAGCCATAAGAAAAAAATCTTCATCAGGATAAAAAACTTGACAAAACTATTCATTTTTGTACTAATGCAAGAAACATTACTACTCTTTTTGACATGCCGATATGTGAAGCACTATATGAATCTTCATAATTTTTCTAAATATATCATTTTTCGAGGATATTTCAATGACTGCTCAATGACTGCTCATTATGGGGGTCTGCTACAGGTCACCAGACCAGGGGAATCAAGCAGATGAGGTCCTCTATAAGCAGATAGGAGCAGCCTCATGTTCACAAGCTTTTGTCCTCATAAGGGACTTCAACCATCCTGATATCTGTTGGAAGGACAACACAGCAGGCCAAAAACAATCCAGGTGGTTCCTGGAATGTGTGGATGACAATTTCCTCCTCCAGGTGGTCGAGGAACCAATGAGAAGAGGTACCATGCTGGACCTTTTTCTTACCAATAAGGAGGGGCTGGTGGGGAATGTGAAGCTTGCGGGCAGCCTTGGCTGCAGCAACCACAAAATGGTGGAATTCAAGATCCTTAGGGCAGTGAGGAAGGTGAACAGCAAGCTCACCACCCTGGATTTCAGGAGAGCAGACTTTGACCTCTTCAGGGACCTGCTTGATCAGGTACTGTGTGATAAATTCTTGGAGGGAAGAGGGGCTCAGGACAGCTGGCTTATACTCAAGGATCTCCTCTTCCAAGCTCAGGAGCAATACATCCCTCTGATAATTTCACTGAGCTAGCCCTTGGCTAGCAGCCAACACAGCCGTTCACCCACTTCCCCTCCACCCCCAGGGGATAGGGGAGAGGACTGGGACAGGGGTAAGGAGACTCGTAGGTTGAGATAAAAACCATTTAATAATAGAAATAAAAGAAAAAAAATAATCCTAATATTAAAATAGTAGTGATAATAATAACAACAGTAACAAAGTATGCAAATGAGTGATACACAGTGCAACTGCTCACCACCCACCGACCAAGCCCAGCCTGTTCCCAGATAACAATCCTGGAGGAGCGACAATCCCAAACCAAAACCGCAATCCCAGAAGAGCGAGAGCCCGAGCAAGAAGAGACCCTCACTAACATACTAGACATGACATGATATGATATGGAATCTCCCATTGGCATAT
>NW_010322556.1:0-4858 GCF_000700745.2 Antrostomus carolinensis
ATATATATATATATGTATACACACACATACATCAATTATTAAAACCATTCTCCTTTTTCAGAAATGTTTCTCTGGCCCCACAACATCAGAGGATTAGGTTTGTCAGGGTCAGGGATATCAAGGATATCAAGATATCACCCCACATCTATCATTGTAGAGGGATGTTCAAGTGACAGGACCACTCTTCACAGTCATCTTGGATAATAAAATTGAAGCAAACACCTCAGATGGAACAAGGAGGAATACTTTCCCTCTGTTAATTTGTATTTTATCATAGATTTCAATTATGCTGGCCACTGAAGCATGCAGAATACACATGCTTCTTGCTGCTGCCTCTATAAACACGCAGAGCTGAAGCTGTGTGTTCCCATGATCCCAACAGCCAAACTTTCACAGCTGTGCAAAATGCTTGGGCTTCCTCCGCATGCCCTGGCACCGAGTCCCTTTGCTTTCCCTGCCAGACTGGATGGAATCCTTTCCTCTGCCTACTCATTTTGGCACACGACCTGTGAACAAGCAGCTGCCTTATGAAGCTATATCACCTTTAGCAAGGCCAGAAATTTCTCAGAATGCCGATCAACACTAAGCATTCCTATCACTACACCTCTTTTGAAGCAGATCAGAGCATACATTTCCCTAGTGAGAACAACCAACCTTCCCTCTCTACTACACACACCTCAAATAAACACCCAGCTGCCTCCCAGATTTAAGATTTTTACTTTAGTCCAACTCTAAGTTTCATTTTCACATTATCCAGGCTTCTCTAAATGGAAAAACCCAGAGAGGGTAGAAGCACTGACATTTAGATGACCAGAGTAACAACAAGCTAACAATGCATTGATTATGACAGACGATGAGCTTTGCCACACTTAAAAAGAGCCTGCTATGAAAGCAAGAGCAAATCCCTTTTCCCCCCTCGGTTGCTGAAGGCACAGTGCTGCTACACTGAGTAAACACCATCCAACTCCCCCGCTGCAGGCCAACCCTGCGGTGATTTTCAATTGGCTTTTTGTCACCTCCTTAATCCAGAAGCTGGCTTCTTGACAGTGGGCAATGAGTGTCTAAGTGCTCTCAGAGTGCATTCCTAGCAAGGGTCTTTCCTTAGTCAAAAAGTGGATGACAGCCTGATGCCTTTACCTGTCAGCATTCCTGACACCAACCACTTTTCTCATTGATCGAGTGCTTCTCTGGCAACACTCAACCAGGGGCCAAGTAGCTCTGATCTATGTACAGGGGGAATTGCAATAAGGGTGAATAAAAAGCACTCAACTAAGTTTCTCAGGAGCTGTGGAATACGTTTGGTGTAATATTTTATCACCTAAACCTATTCACGAGCCACAGATGAAGCCAAGATGTTCTCTGGAGCAAGACTGTCCAGCTAAAGCAGGTTCAGCTGCTCGAAGCTGTGCAGACATGATGGAATCACATAATCTGATATGGAGAACAGACTCCTGCTGAGAAGCTGTGGTCATTCCTAAAACTCCGGGATAAAGGCTGAAATTATGAATGACAGACTAGAATTTGTTGCCCTTCCTGCACAGCCACAAACAGCTCTTGCTAACTCAAGGGAAAGCCTGGGTAGATGCAGCAGCCTCGATGCTTTTAAAGCTCAGCTCCACATGAGTTTCTTTTAGACTCTTGTAAGGTGGCTCAAGGCTCAGTAGGAAGAAGGAGAAAGTGCATTTGATGGCTGGGGCAGGGAGGCCCGTGGGAAGCCAAATGCCCTACTGCTGAGCAATTCCATCAGTACTGCCACTGCAATAAAATTGGTAGCACAGCAGCAAGAATTAGCCGAGATTTGTGTCTGTAGCAAGTGAAAAGCTTTGCCTGAAGAAGAAGATCGGGTTCAATGGAAAGGGAGAACCTATTTTGCAGAATTGCAGCTCTTAGCTTTTCTTCCCTTTTCAGTTGGTCTCCCTCTGTGCTGCTCTGAGCGTATGCCTACACGCTTGGCTATTATTAATTCTATAAAGCTGTTAGGAACCTATTCATGTGGGAAATGGTGTAAGCACATCACCATCTTCTTCTAAATTTAGGAATTTGAGAAAAAAATAAAACCCAACAAAACCTGTCCAAATAAGAGCGTTTGAAAAAATTCCAGACAAACCTACAGGGCAAAGTCCTCACTGTAGCCAGATTCACACATCAAACCAAGAGCTAGTTTACTGAAAAGTTTGGATTTTGTATTTTCATTATCCCATAGAAGAAGAGAAAAAACAGGGCTGAGGAGCCTCAACAGCAGGTGAATGACAGCCTGGAAGAAGTCACCTTCATTCACAAGGCCAGTTACCTTCTTTCTCCAAAGGGAAAGAAAGTCTTGACATCTTTTGAAGGACAGAGCATTCTGCAGGTACAACCTTCCTATTTATAGTAGGGAACAGGCCAAGACAGATATATATGCCTTCAGTTCCCTGATGTTTTTCTGCATAACAATGGAAATTAAGAGATTTTACTCAGACAGGCTTCTTTTGTGGGTTTCATCTGCAGACAGCTGAAGGACTTTATTACTTCAGTCAAAAAGCTCCGTTTGTCCATGCTAGTTTATGCATTGAGTTTCTATCAAGTTACAACACACTCCTTTCAGAAATGAAGTTATTTCAGTTATCCAAGCAAAAAAAATACAATATCAGGTCTCAAAAAAACCCCTCTATTTATGCGTGGACTGCTGCAACTTGCTTATCCTAAATTGTGGTTTAATGAAAACTGCTAATAACTCCCCAGATACAGCTGACAAAGCTATGAGCTACTTCCCTCCACAACAGTAACAAAGAAAGAATTTTGCTAAGCTGGGAACATCAAGTCAGGGCTTTTAATCCCAGTATTTGAACCATATTAAAGGCCAAGGTCTTTCTCAAACATCTTCACCAAGTCAGGAGCCGCAGGCTTCATACCCTTCCTGCTCTTGTGTGTCATATGGGTATGTTGTATATTTTAAAAGCCAGGGTCTCTTTTGTTCTTATATAATTAAATATGTTTCTTTAGACAAGTTATTATTAAAATAAGTTCTCCATAGAATTTGAACAGGACTGGAGACAATTTCAGGAAAAGCACAGCATTCATGTTTGGTGTAGAATGGGCAGAGCGAGTAAAGCATTCATCTGCAGTACTTTATCTCCTTGTCAAATCTATAAACCAAGGGACTGTATTTTAGAAATGTATTGTTTGAGAAAGGGTTACACCTCAGGAAACTCAGCGGTGTTACTCAAAGATCCAGGGGTTTATCCAGAGTAGATTTTGTGCAAAAATCCTGTTGTTTTGCACAAGAAAGGGCACACTGGTAAAAACATACAAAAATCTCCTACAATACCCAAGCATTTAGTCTTTGAAAAGGTAAAGGAGAGAGATTCCTAGTTCCTTCTGGTTGGTTGTCCCCACTGTCCCAAACCTCAGCCAACCCAAGCTCATGGCTACATGGGAATGCTGCCAAGCCTTGATGTAAGGGCAACCACAGGAATCAATGCACCATGAGACAGTGCTGGGGCCTTATTGTCCTTCGCAACAAACACAGATAACCTGGTGGTCTCTAGTGGGAAGTTTTCCAGTCACATTGATTTCTCCTCTGAAAAAGTGCACTCAACAGAAATAACCTCTGGGAAATAATTGTGGAATTTATTTTATTGGGCTCACTTTAATCTTAATATCAAAACAACTTGAAAAAGTTACAATAAATTGAAAGCACAGCATTTTTTACCTTTGCAAAAACTCATCATTTTCACCTTTGTTTGCCTTACTTCAGGGCAAAATAGAAGGTCAAAATCTGTGAATTTCTTCAAGGAAATAAACTCCTTTCTCAGCCCTCTCTTAATGCTATCACAGTCCCAAAGATATAGGTTAAGTGAAGTTCAGTGACCTGTGTAATCAGGAGGTATAACTTACAGAATACAGGACTACTCCATGCCGCCTCTGTAAATGCAGAACTTGAATTCTCTCTGCCACAAAGTGCCATTTTGTGTCTCTTCTTACCCATAGAAATAGCTATGTTCTCTCAACCCCACAGAGGTGGCAGCCAGCCTTCCTCCCAAACCTTGCGCAAAGGTGGAGGCATCATCCCTTTGGGTCTGGAGAGGTACGACTCCAAAATTCCCCTCGCTCTGTCACTGTAGCCAGGTTTCCTGGCTTGGCCCTAGTAACCTAGACAACACAACTACATAAGCCACTTCCTCACAGCACAAAAATACTTCCCATAATATATGTAGAAAGTTGCAAAGTCAAAAGCACAAAAGAGACAAGACTTGAACATAACGCAACCTCCAGTCCAGAAAGCTCTGGCTTGCCGGAAGTGTGGAGAGCACACACCAGTACGCACGCCCAATTCTCCCACCATATCTGAGCACAGCATCAGATGTGGAAAAAAGAAAAAAATGTGGGAAAAAGAGGGAAATTTATTTTGGAAAACAGCTTGCATTTCATCCAGGGTCCTCCAGCAGTGTGCAGTGTTCACAGTGAGCAGCTTTGCCAGGAGACAGCCAAGCCAGCTCCTAAACACTGCTTTTCATTTCAAAAGCACCCCCCATCAGTCAGGGCAGCTGTACAGTTAATTTTTCCACATGAATCATCCCTATGTATGTGTTTACAATGCTGCCTTGCAGTTGGAGGCAAGTAACCACATGCAATCTCCAACTGTCCTGCAGAGGCTGGTGTGGGTGAAGAGAGGCCCCACTGCATCCCATGCAGGTGAGGGACACTGAGCCCAACCACTGAACCGAAGCACCCCAAGACTGGACCACTTTAAACCTTGATTGTGGAGAGTGGTATCTTAAACTACCTCAAAAGGAAAGATGCTACTCAGCACAGAAATCCAGTGTACAGCATCTCTGGCCTTCATCCAGTCATGAAAGATGGGTCCAACCAGCCTGTG
>NW_010322556.1:4963-16519 GCF_000700745.2 Antrostomus carolinensis
GCCCTTGCAATATTCAGCCAATGTGCTCACAGCCGGGATTGAATCCTTATCTACAAAAGGCATTTTTTGGCTCTTTCTGGTCTTTGAGAAAGGACCATCTCACTGTGCCTCTGCTGTTGGAGAGCACTGGCAGAGGCAGGCACATCTTTCTGCTCTCCTCTGGCTTGCAGCAAGGCAGATTGAGGGATTGACCCTTGGACAGAGGGTCCACAGCCTGTGGTGGGCAGAACTGGAGGCAAAAGCAGCCTTTCATTTGTACAATTAGATCTGCCTGCAACACTAGCAAGCATTACAGCTCTTAAAGTACAGATGGAAGTGTGGTGACATACCTCCTCTACATGTGCACAGACACAGTATCTTGTTTTTTCCCCACATAGAAACAGTAAACACAGGACAGATCCATTAGTTTCTATTCTTTTAAAACATCCTGAAGACCAGAATAAAGTCCTACCCTTCCTCTAAAGAACAAAGGTACCATCTCCACAAGCACTTGCTCCAAGTTGCAGTCATCTGGCAATGCACACCTTGAATGGGAATCACCCCACTGGGGTGGGCTTCTGTTGTGGGGTCTGTTAGCAGCACATGAGCAACACTCACAAATAATCCCCTTTAAACAGCACTAAGGTCACCAAAGCAAAGTTTTCAAAAGAAACACACCACAGAATCATTAATGTCCTGTATGAGCATAAACCAATCAAAAACAGTAGTTTTTAATTACATTACCCTTTGGTGATTACATCTCAACAAGGATATGCCACCACTTCCATCCTCTGTCCCAGCTTTTTCCCCTGCAGGCGCAGCAGGATTTGGTGATGCCATAGAGCTCCTGCTGCTCCCTGTGTCCGGGCCACCACAGTGCTGTCCCTCTGGGCCATCCCATATTTCTATCTTCTGTATTCACCCTCAGTCTGCTTCCTCCTCCTCACCCAGGCAAGGGCAAAATAAATATCTCTTACAACCAGTTTACTATGCAGACAGGCTCTGCTCCCTCACCCTTAACATTCTCCCTGAGCAGCAAGGACACATCCATAGAGCTCAGCCTGAGGTAGGTTTTGGGCATGGAAAATGCCAGGTCAGTGTGGGGTTTCACCTGTTTGGTTTGCAGACAAACACAGCCTGCTCTCTCACTTCCCTCCCCCACCTCCTCCTCCAGGGAGTAGGGGAGAGAATTAGAAAAAAAAGGGCAAGGAGACTCACAGGTGGAGATAAAAACAATTTACTAATTAAAATAAAGATATAATGATAACAACAGTGGTAACAGAATATACAACTGAGTGATGCACAGTGCCATTGCTCACCACCCACTGACTGATGCCCAGCCTGTGCCAGCCAGTGATCCCAGAGCAGAGACAGTCCCGAAACCCAAACCCTGGAAGAGCGAGAGCCTGAGCGATCCCTGAGAGAACACCCCTGTCTTCCAGTCAGCCCTGGTTAATATACTGACATGATGAGATATTCCATATGATATGGAATATTTCATTGGCACCTCCAAATGCCAGTTTTGGGTTTTTCTATTTACTATGCTTCTCCCCTCCCAGTCCTTTCCACTTGCAAACTACCCAAATATGATGGCCTTGAGCTCCAGCGGCAACTAATAACATCAGTACTTTATCAATATTCTTCTCATAACAAGTCTTACACTGAAACTAAAGCACAGCTATTATAGCTACTAAGAAGAAAATTAACTCTATCCTAGCAAAACCAGGACAGTCACACAAGGAGAACTATAAAAAACAGTGAAGCCCAGGGTAGAGGTAGGTACGTCCCACTTAAGTCAGGCAATATGAAGTTCAGTTACTTCTTATACAAAATAAAAATCAAGGAGAACTATAAACAACAGTGAAGCCCAGGGTAGAGGTAGGTACCTCCCACCTAAGTCAGGCAATATCAAGTTCAGTTACTTCTTATACAAAATAAAAATTATGGGAAGGATGTGTCACTTATTTGACCAAACTTTGTCATTTTGCTGCTGGTTTGAGAGCACCAATTTTAAAATGTAGTTTTGAGAAAGGTTTTTTTTTTTAAAAAAAAAAAAAAAAAAAAAAAAAGTATTTGAGTATATTTAGCCATAAGGGCAATTTTAATTTTCCCTGGGCCAGCTCACTCACTCTTCAGAGTCAACATAGATCAAAAGAATAGTTTATAAGCTTTAATGAGGATATTGATTTGCAAGGTCCCTTCTATTCACATCACTGGGGATGGGGGTGACTGGGGAAGGAGCCCCACAAGCTGCAGCAGAGCCTTGTTCGAGGGTGTAAAGCTTTGTGGGGCACAGAGAGCCCATGCCAGCATGGGGAAGGTGCGTGGTGCACCCAGCCCAGGCAGCATTCTCATCTCTCCCAGCAAGGATAGGGATCCGTGTTTCCAAACAACTCGCCACCTAATTTGTACTTGCACAAAAGAGCTGTCCCATAATACAAATCATCAAGCAATTAACATGCAACACTTCAGTGAGACTCTCCATTGCTTATTGTTGAACTATCTTCAATGCCATTAACGAGAGCTAATTAAATCAATCAAGTTACCACCATACTCAAACCTGACTGTAGTTACTAAGCCTCTATCAGATTGGGAGCATTTTCTCAGGCACTGTAAATATCAAGATGCACATTTATCATGCTGTCCTTCCAGCATACATCTGTTCTCACTGCTGCGTCTTTCATTTATCATATGTTGTCATCATCCCTACCCCCAATATATCTAGGTGTCAATTAATTCTTCCCTGTGCAGCTCAAGTGCATCATATTGAATAATCTTTATCTTAATATCTATCCACAAGCTCTCCTTACAGGGGAGCAGCAACGCTCAGCTACATCCCCTAAATTATGTGACTATGACCATAACCTCCCTGTTTCTCTATTGCGAGTTATTAAAACCTCAAACCATCTCCATACACTTGGGTATTTTTTCAGGGGAAGTGATGGAGGTTTTGACTTCCTTCTCCTGGGGGCAAGAGATTTGCAGCACATTTCAACAAAATAAACTTTTCTGAAAAGTGTTTTCAGGAAAATCCTTCAAGTGGGTAACTGCTACGGGCCTTCAAAAATGCTTTTTGAAAATTGATAAGTATTCAAATAACAGATTTATCTCAACATTGCAGTATTAAGCAATGGCTTTTCTGCTATACCACCACCCCATGTGCCTACTGCTCCATTACCATGAGGATGCAGGGGCATGATAGTCTTTTTCTACACAGGAGCATCATCTCTCATTATATTATAACATTTGGTCTCTATTTATGTTTCTGCTCTGTCTGGCTAACTCTCCTTTTTATTTACAAATCAGCTATATTAATGTGGTTTAATTTCAACACTGGTTGTTTATTTCACAGATAAATCAGTTGGCAAAAAGAAAACCCACCCTAATGGAAAGCAGCACCAGTTCTGACGCCATATATGTATTTGTCATTCCTCTATAGTAGACTTAGAAGCAGTGGGGTTTTTTTACTTCACAAACATACCTGGTGGCAATTTCCATGTTTTAATTATAAAAATACCAACCTGCAGGAACACTTAACTAACACAGCATTAATTCCCTTGGCCATGGAAGTGCATACCCTGCCCTGCCACCGTGGAGAAGAGAGATGGGACAAAGTCCTCGCACATGTCAGATGGAAGGACACAGAGGAAACTGGCAGGAGCCCACGCGTGGAAGCAGGGTCTTCATGAAGAACCACACCAAGAACCCCCCAAAAATCCTAACCCAAAATACCAAATAAAAGTAATTAGAAAAATATCACCTTGTTAGAGATAGCAACAGCGAGTGACCATCCAGAATTTAATGCACTTTATTCCGAGTGTGTTTAAGCAAGGGATATAATCATCTAGATGAATTCACAGGTGGTTTTGCCCCAGCTCTGCAGTTGCATGAGGAATTATGGGCACATAACCCTTGTGCCTTGATTTCTCTGAACTTGGCATCCTGGGGGAAAAGTAACATAATGCTTCAAATCAACTGCCTTCAACTGGCATGAGACAGACTCGGGCTGTATGAGGATGATCAGGGGACCGGTCCTTATCCCTCTGTGTAAAAGGCTTTCAGCTCCTCATCTGAACACTGCCAAAGACACACTAGGAATAATAATTTGCTAAAAACCAGGACAGTCATTATTATTAATTATTATAGTGGTATGTAATTTCCTGGCAGAGATTAATGCCGGGGGTGTGGAGGTCCTTTTTCACCCACTGTCCAGCTATAGAAGAACCCAAGAGATAAAATCAAGGCTTTCTGATGGCAGAAGAGATGACAGCATATCACTAGGCATTGCCATACACAAAAGCAAGCAGCATTTTCAGTCTCGGTGACCCCTCTGGGTACAAAGAACAAGAGTTTCTTTCTTTCCTTCCTTCCTTCCTTCCTTCCTTCCCCAAAATCCAGTTTCCTCTACCACCGAGCAAAGAAAGTTAAAGGTGCTGCAGAAGAGACAAGCAGAGCACAGACCTGCTTTAACATTGCTACTCACAGAGCAGCAGCTAAACCTGTGCTAGGAAGACATTCAGAAGGGCTGATCATGAAACAGAAAAATCTCAAAGAATAGGTGGAAAAGCCAATATATTTGCAATATTTGGTTATTCTGTTTTTTGCATTTGGTATTTGTACCCTCCTCCCAATATCTGATTTTTTTTTGGCCAGACACCCATTTTCTATCATGAAAGCTACACACGGAAAAAAATCCCACCCCTCTGAGTGATGATTAGAGACATGGCATCTAAAAACCAAGTCACACATGGTGCTATATCTCCCAGAAAAGCTTCAAACCTGAACCACACCACATCAGTGAGCTCGTCAAACCCTAACACAAGTTCCCTTTATGTCTTTGTGTCCTGCTGCAGCAATTTTAAGATCATGGAGGACTTGTTTATCAAATAAATACATTTGTCTGCATGGATGTCTCCAATTTCAGAGAGGATCAATGAAATTCTTTCCTTAGAGGAAAGAGTCTGACAAAATTCATGTTTTAATCCACCTAATATAATTTAGTTGCTTAAATTCATGCTACTAAAAGCATTCTGTCAGTTAAAGGCATTTCATCAGGCACATATATATAATTCCAGTGACAAAGTGATTTTTGTCAACAAAATACTGCCTGGCACACGTACAGAAGTTTGTTTAGCAGCAAGCAAATATACAGTAAAGGCAAGAATCAGATCCTGAAGATTATGCAGTTATAAAAAGACAAGAAGGAGAGAGAAATTATCTGTTTGGTGCCAGACTGTGGGAAGTAGTTGACATGAAAAGAAAAGGAGTTTACAAGGCAACATCAGCCTCCTATGGACCTTTAACGTTAGCATAAATCATATCATCAATGCAGAGCCATGGTCACATTGCATGGGTGTTTCTTTTCCTACTCTGCTTTTGATCCTACACTTGGTAGATCCGTTTAATGTGTTAATTGCAAACTCCTCTGGTCTGTAGCCAACATTTCTTCTGTTTATTGGTGTGTCTGCTATCAGAAACATACAAATAAGGCAACTGAATTCTTTTGCCTTTTGTGTATCATCATGCCTTCATCTAGTTTGCTTTGAAAAAGCACCAGCAGCTGAACCTCAGCCCCAAGTCTGCAAACCCATGAGTACTGCTAACACACAAGTAAAATCTCTCTCAGCCCAGTGCACGGGGTCTGACAGTGGTGGGAGGACTATTGCAGCCCCTCTGCCAGGCTGGATCCCCAAGGTGCCGGGTGCTGCCTCCAAGCAGGGAAGGACAAACATTAACACCACCTCAAGTGACACTGCTGCTGGGGGAGAAATCAGAATCTGTGCCAATATTAGTATTTGCAATCATCTAACAGAAAACTCGCCCACAATATCGTACTGGTTTGGTGCACAGCAGTTCTCATTAACACACTGATAAATGGACAGGTTTTGGGCACAGGAGGCAACAGGAGATGAGTTTGGAGGAGGCAAGGAGCAAGAATCACAGGCTGAAGGTCTGTGGCCATGGGCAGGCCAGTGAGAGTGGGGAGCTGGGTGCTGTATGAAGTAATTAATGAATTTAAGGAAAAGAAGAAAAAGCAGAGAGGGTGGATACAGCTGCTCAGTGCTAAGGAAGCAGAGCTGCAAGGGGCAACACATGCAGGAGCGAGGAAAAGAGCTTCCTACAGCAAAAATGGAACGTACGCAAATACACACACACATAAAGGTGGAGTGAAGTTAATGGCAGAGAACTGAGCTATTAAATATCATCTGTCCTCGGGAGATGCCGACAGACAGAGGAAGGAGGAAATCTCAGAGCAGCTTTATTTGTTTGGTGGAAGTGCTTTTAACTTCCCCAGCTGTGCAAGAGCTACAGCAGGAACCCCCAGCCGCGAGAGGCCGTACAG
Source organism: Antrostomus carolinensis (assembly GCF_000700745.2). Taxonomy (NCBI): domain Eukaryota; kingdom Metazoa; phylum Chordata; class Aves; order Caprimulgiformes; family Caprimulgidae; genus Antrostomus; species Antrostomus carolinensis. Next base: position 11,286 of record NW_010322556.1, read on the forward strand.
TGCATGTTGGTGTTTGCACACCCCAGTTAAAGCAAAGCAGCTTGTTCTGAGCCTTCAGGGTGGTACGGAAATGTTTTTCTTTCCTGCTTCCAGAGGTCAACAGAGCAGCTAGGGAAAGCCTTCCAATGTGCTGAGAAGCAAGAAAAACAGCCTTCAGTAGGTCTCAAAACCTTATCTGGGACATGAAAGGACATCAAGGTTTCTACAGGAATTAGGAGCCGTGTTTTGCCTGTCTCCTGCTGCCAAACAGCTTGCCATGCCCCCCAGCAGTTGCCATTTTCTTCTAGGCCTTACAGCACCATACAGCAGTTTTTAGAGTCCTCAACGCATCTCGTCCAGCAAGCCCTCTCCAATTCCTGTGTTGGGTTCTTCAGTACTTACAGTTAGGAGTTAGCAAGGGGAGCTGAAGTGCTCTGATAGTAGAAGCTTAACCAAAAAGCCATGCTTTTTACACTAGTGCAGTTGGAGATGCACATCTGGCAGTAGGGTTTACATACTCAGGTAATTATTGTCCAGGAGAGAAATTAAATTAGCCTCATCCTTCTCCCTCCATGGTAGCACTTGAACTGAAGTGGTAATAAAGAAAAATCTCATAAACTAGCCACTGGCTACTGGAGTAATTTGTCTGCTATCGATCCATGGTGTGATTTAATAGGGTGGAAAAGCAGGTACAGGAGAGACATTTTGTCCCTCTCTAGGTTAAGGAAGCCCTTGCTGAAGTCTCACCTCATCCTTATGGGCTCCGCTGGCCCTGTTCTGCTTCCACTGCATCACCGTTGTGGGTCCCCAGCTTGGACCCTGTACATGCATTTCACCTCCCAGTGCCCTGGGGAGCCAGTGCTGTTTTCAAGACAGGAAAGTCCCCAGGACTTGTGAAAAAGAGAAATTGTTAAATTCTGTGCCCAGCTGCTGACCCTGAGAGTCTGCAGGCTTAACCTTAGTCTGCCACAAAACGAGAAGAAGTTTAACATCCATCAGGCAATTTTTTACAGACTCTCTCACCCAAACATTTGCCTTGGAAAAAGGCAAATTACTCTTACTCTGCTTGTTGACATTTGCATTCTCTGCACCAATAAATGAAAGCTGAAGCTCCTCCACAAGACACCGTAAAATTTATGGCTATTGTCATCAACAGGAACTGCAAAATTAAACCCCAAGACCCTCCCCTGCACCAGTTTTGCTATCCGCAAGCCCAGCTCTACCTAAATCATGAAAAAGCCATAAAAAGGAGCTGCACGCAAAAACCATAAATCCCAGCTGTCCTGTCTCCCCAGCTTAATACCAAGTGATAAAGATGCCCCAGAGTTTACATGGCTGCCAGTGCTCCTCCCTTGCTGATCGTATACATAAATAAAACCACAACGATCTCATTTGAGTCCCTTAACCAACAGAAGCAAGCACTAGGAGCCCCAGCTAGTCTAGCTGCGGTGACTCCAAGTGATTTTTGATTGAAGCTGACTATTAGGGGATACAATTAAGATGCCGTTTAAGTTTAAAGATGAATTGGCCATGCAGCGACAAATTGTGAATGCTTATTGCTGCCATGCTGAGGCAGGTAATCAGGGAATGAAGTTGTAATTGTGGCACCTCTTGTTTTGCTTCTGCTGGAGCGCGGAAGGCGAGATTCAATTTAACAAACAATTTGCCACACGGCTCATCCCTGCTGAGTGGGAAAGCAAAGCTTGCTGGCAAGGCTCCCTTTGAGTTTTGCTCCTTTTTAAACCTGTTATAAGCAAAACTGGCACTTGCTTTAACCTTTGCACTGAAGCAGAAAGGAAGAGGGGAATCTCAGGAGCATCACTGGTGGTGTTTTGAGAACGTATCTCCGGCTTTATCCAGGGATGATTAAAAAAAAAACCCCACACAGTGGGAAGTATCATCATTCTTTTGATGCTTTTGGGGTCTTTGCAAGCTTCTCTGGAGCAACCAGAGGGCAGCTGTGCTGGCACACTGGAGCAGTGAGTGCAGATCAGCACAAGTCGGGAGAGATTTATATGTGCTGAGAGTTGCTCTCCCTCTGTAGTAGGTTCAGGCTGGAGACCCTGGGTGATCTTTAAGCTAAAAGTCCTTTTTCCCCCCAAAGGGAGGGAAGGATGAAACGAGGATGAAACATATATGGATTTAGCAGCTCCACAGCAGCCTGCCTCTGTCCTGCTGCAAGGGAAGGAGTGCAGAGACACAAAGAAGGTCTTGAAATGCTGTTTTGCATGAACTGAGGAAACAAGTGTGAGCTTTTTTGCTTCAGTCTGGTTATTACAGTGGCTTTGCTTCCTCAGGTGTGTTTTGGAAGCAAGTGTTCTGCAAGGGAAGTAATCTTGTTATGGTGAATCACTAGAAATATAGTAATTTTAATGGGCATTTTACTTTCAGCAGTTACACACGTGTTCAGTGCTAAGCTAGAAGCCCCAAACCCCCTCATATTTCAATTTTTTATCAGCAAGACTAAGTCCTGAGAAGCATTAAATGCACAAACACATTCTGCATCCTGCTGCTTTTGATGCTTCCTAGATCATCTCTTGCTTTTCTCGTTAGCTGTTTCAAGGCCTAAGGGACTGGCATTTAAAGGACTCCAAAAAGATGTTAGTGCCAGAGATTTCCTGGACCAGACTCACAGAGCAGAGCTTTCTTGGCTTCATCTACCTCTGTTTGGGATCTGTCCTTGCATATAGCCACTGCCTCCAAGTTTCTAGTCCAGACTAGGCTCCTCCAACAAGGCCAAGTTATAGCCAGCCCTTACACATCCTTCCTGCTTCACTGCCGTTAGTGATTTGTAATCAAGAAAGTCATTGAAATGTATTTAAAACCCCAAATCTCAGTGTTTTTAGTCTGTTTCTTTAAGGCTACACACATGCTTACATGTTTTAGGATCTCAGAGACAACCAGGATCAGTTGCTTTTGTTCCTTCTTCAGAATGTAGACATGTAGACATTGGCACACCTTTTTTTGTCAAGTAGAGGACAAAGAAAAATTGTCCTCTAGTTGCTAATCCAACCTAGCTCAGAAAATGAGGAGATCAGCTGACACAAAGAGGTCCCTCTTTTTTTATCAGTTTATCTTTATAAGTTGCTCCATTTTTCCTCTCTGCAAATGTACAGGAATCATAGAATATCAGAGAGCACATGGGAATGTCTAGTGGTTGGTAAATAGAGAGGCTCCAACAGGAATCTTAAACAAAAAAAGAAAAAAAAAAGAAAAAAAAAAGAGAACAAGAGAGAGAGTGTCTTCTGTCTTTTTCTGAAATGCTGCTGGTCACGGTCTTCAGAGAAGACATTTTCTTGCCTGCAAGTACGATATCCATCAGTTGGATCCAGCTCTTTGCTCCTCATCATCCCTGGAAAAGCCCCGAGATGGGTTGCCAGACAGACAGCAGCAAAGTTTTATGGGACTTCAGGCAGGTGCAACTCAAAAGGGAGAAAAGCTCATCTCATTGAAGTTCAGTGTTTTGGATGGAGACAAGCTGTCAATGCCGAGAGCTGTGTGCTCTGGCAAAGCAAAGAGCAGACAAGCACAAACAAATCCTTCATAATTTGTACATCAGCAGTGCTGGATACTTGAAGGAGGGTGAGGGTGTTTTTCTTTAAAGGGAATGATCTTCACCTTGGTGGATGCTACTGTCCAGCACCTCCCCACCACCAGCCAGCCTGGCCTTATTACAGAGCTTTCATTGAAACCAAAACACAGTGCTTTCTAACTACTAGGAAGAAAATTAACCCTATCCTAGCAAAAACCAGGACACTTGCTCAAATGTCTTGCAGGAGACTAAGCACCAGTCAAGACTTGATATCCATTACAGAGCTATCATTCTGAAGCAGGATGATGCCTTTTTATCAACTCTTATTAAATAACCATTGTTGCACCATAAGGTTCAGTTTGTTGCTCTGTTGTCACAGGGATGATATAGATCCCTGCACCCGAGTGGCACAACACTCTACAGAAAAACAAGACTAAATTTACTCTGAAGTAGCTCTCTCATCTCTCCCAGCTGGATAATCTTACTCTTTCAGACATAGAGATTATTCACAGGTTTCCGTTTAGAAAGCAGAGAATGAACAGCAAAGCAATGTTTGGTACCCATCACAGCACCTATCTCAAATGTAAAGTTTTTGGGCTGGTCAAATGAGAGTTTCAGGTGTGCTGATTTTTGTCTGAAGGCTGCACCTTGGGGTAGGTCAAGCCCTGAGCATGAGGGATACTGCAGGAGGAGCTGCTGGAGCTATTTAGCAGCTGGACAAAGAAAGGAAAAGTAGGTTTGTAACCTCTGCCTGCTCCTCGACAGCAGAACCTGCTCCCTGGCCAAAGATTGGGAGCTGTGAGTTCAGGTTACTAGGGAGGAAGGGGACAGATGTGGTAATTCATAATATCTCCTCCAGGCTTCCCCAGATACCTAATGCAGGCACAGATTACAACAAAAAGGGGTATATATGTCCCAAAAAGGTACCTGTCTTTGATGGCCCAAGTTGGCTAGAGATAGACACTGCATATCTTTCCCTTCTGACACAAGTGGGTCATGTTAACTACTCTGCTGTACAGCTGGGCAGGGAAATCAGGCAGAGAAAGGTCAAATGGCTCACCTTGCAAATGCCTGCATGAATATTTTATCTCTCTTCTGTCAGCAGTCTCACCAGCTTCAATACAACTGTAGATATTTCACAAAGAAGAGGAAAGATCTCTAACCTGCTGTCTGCCTCTGAGGGGATTTAGGGGCACAGGGGACAGAGATCCCAGTCCCTCACCTGATCCAAATCCCCAGTTTGCACAGGCCTCCTGCCACATAACTCCAGCACCAAGCCTAACATGAACATCACCACCACATTTTCAGTTACATAAAGCCCTGTCAGAGCTGAGTCCTGCTGGTTTTAACACGCAGAAATTTACACACTCACATTTCCTGGCAAACCACTCCTATTATCTCAGGCCCCAGCCACAGCAGTTAATGCTCTCCCATCCAATAAACCATCAGCTCTACAATCACAAAGGGAAAGATGCTAAAGCCCACCTCCCAAAAACCAACCACATAATAAAAAAATACCAAAAAACTAACCTGCTTTGGGCTTGCTCCCTGCAACAGGGATGGATCACCAGGCTCTGCCAAGAGGCCACACTCTTCCCACCCCAGGAAAATCCTGCAGACACTCCAGCCCACCATCTGAGGCCACTTGGGTCTCCTAAACAAGATAGACTGGGCAACTCTGAGGCCAGTTGGGTCTCCTAAACAAGATAGACTGGGCAAATCT